>NW_027558348.1:0-11333 GCF_052425735.1 Oculina patagonica
CTTAATTTCCTGAGAGCGCTTGGGACCTAACCGCCAAGTGACTAGTCATGCACACCTCACCCATCCCCCGCCATAGGAAATTTCTCGACGAGTTGTACTTGTTGGGCCTTGTTCACACGACTGACACGAGAAAGTTCTGCTGCTTAATATGCTTGTCCTTGACTTGTCTTCTTGCCTGTTCAACCCCCTCCCCCCAAGGGAAAAAGCTTGCCATTTTTTGTACGCACGAGCAAGTAAAAATCTGTCCTAAATCTGAGCTTGTCAAAGTAGGTGTAATCATCTAAGTTAAACATCATCATCAAGTCTCTTTCGCGCCAGTACGCGCATAAGGCCGTCACGTTCTCTGTCCAACACTCCCTGTTCCGTGCCACCACTTTGGCTACTTCCCAGCTTGCCCATCCCGTCTTGTTTCTTTCCTTCTCCACAATCCTTCTCCAAGTTGTCCTTGGCCTCCCTCTCGCTCTTCGACCTTCTGGTGTCCATCCCAATGCTGTGAAGCAGTCATTCGCACCTTCTCTCCTGAGTATGTGTCCCAACCAGTTCCACCTTCTTCGTCGTACCTCGCAGCTTATGGCATTGACCTCTGTCATTTCAACCACTCTCTTGTTTGTAATTCTTTGCTGCCATCTAGTGGGATAAACGAAACAGCTGACTGATATAATTAAAACTGGCCCAGAACTAACACTTGATTTCATTTTGTTTAAATCAGAGGAAACGCCTTTTCTCTCGCCTGCAGAGAAACTGTTCAGATTGTACGATGGAGTAGAGACGTTTGTGATGTTTACTGGATACCGTCGCAGTTGTCACAGTCTAGTGGCAGCCATGTTGGACGCTCATCCGGAGATTATCATCACGTCCGGATGCCTGGTGACGGAGAAATGGGAACAGTACCAGACACCAGAACTTAAACAGAAGAACATGCAGAAATATCGTCTCTTTTACGACCTTCATCATCACTCCTTGGAACATGCAATGTTTTTAAAACGCGCTGGCAGTGACAGCTGTCTTTTGAAGAAGTCAAAATACAATTACCATATTCCAGGTCTATGGCAAGGAGGATATCAAAACAGGATAAAGGTGAACTACAGGTGTACTCACTGCAGAGGTGGCGGAGCGTTTTGGAACGTGGGGGCGGGGGGGGGGGGGGTGAGATTGACCCAAAAATCGGACTCGGTAGGTTTTCATATTTGGGCCAACTTTTTTTTTTTCCGTTCTAGCAACTTTTTGTTTTCTGAGCAGTTTCTGGACCGAAAATTTCCGAGGATTCTCCGATTGTTGTTCGAAGACCATACGAACATTTTTCGAACTTTTCCGAAGATAAAACGAAGATTCCAGAAGACTTCCAAGGACGTTTCGAAGATGTTTGCACTCACTGATGAGACGGAATATCTTGAAAAACCAATTTTACGCTGCGCTCGCGATATTTTCGGAACCAAAACGGGTGGGGAATTGGGGGGACTTTAGCCCCCCCCCTGCTCCCCGCCTATGTACTGTACAGCTACAGAAGTCCAGAGTTAAACTCTTTTACCATGTCCTATATAGGCGGAAAATGCGCAAAAACGCGTAATTTTTAGAAACAAAACCTATTGCCTATTGGTTGTTTATCTTACAGGAACTTAAATGTTCAAATAAAAATGGGGCTCCTAAACGAGTATGGTCCCCATACTCGTTTTGTAGGAGCAACAGTACGATTACTTGCTAAATTCACGTTTTGACGATTGTTTCTTGATCTACACTTAGAATTGGTTTGTATTAACTTTACAGAGAGAACGTTATTGCTAAAATTAAAACAAAGATTAAAAA
The DNA here is from genome assembly GCF_052425735.1 of Oculina patagonica. Classification (NCBI taxonomy): domain Eukaryota; kingdom Metazoa; phylum Cnidaria; class Anthozoa; order Scleractinia; family Oculinidae; genus Oculina; species Oculina patagonica. Next base: position 1,804 of record NW_027558348.1, read on the forward strand.
CGATGGGTCACCGAACTTATTTACGAGAAAATATACCTCTCTAGTGAGCTTCAGCCTTAAAGAAAAAGCCGCCATTAGTTTTCAATGCGCGCGCTATATAATCACGGGTGAAATTATACTCAGGATGCACAATGTAATACAAAGGAGTGAGGGTTGTTACTTCAGGATTCATGATGACGGCCATCAAGGACACTAAAGTCGCTACTTTCAAAGAAGGGGGTGTATGGGGTGTTCGTGGGTGGTAGTACTTTTTCAAGGGGGGTGGGGGGGCAGTCGCACCCTTAGGGTGGCTATACTGCACTGCCTCACACGCAACATCCAGCTCTGACGTATGGCTTCTCGACGTTGCAGGCATTGCAACGGCCACACCTCGGGCAACGGTGTCGACCCCCCGGCTGAATTACGTCAGGGTAGCTGGCTCACAACTAGGCTGGCGAAGTGAAATGGCAGGTGGGGCTCAATAGCTTTGGAAGGCGGCCCATCTAGGAGATGGAAAACTCCAAACTAAAACCCTTGCCAGGTGGTAGCACCTGTTAGTCCGGAAGGCAGCTGCCAAGGGGAAGGAAAACCCCTAAAACAAACCAACCCCTCCATCTGGAGTTGGTCGTAGGGCTACTACTGATAACGGAAACCAGAAAAAGAAAATGCCCCTATTCTCCCAGAAGAGAGCTAGGATAAAGAAGAAGACTTTCAAAGAAGGTTTCAGGCTATCTGTTGGAAACTACTACATAACTTTACGAGGGGCTAAAAGAGTCATTTGTGCTTTTAACAAATCTGATATTAAGCAGCAGTATACCAATTCATAAATTTTCTCTGCAAGGTCATCGGTGACAGAAAAGTGGGAGAAACAGCATTGGCATTAGCAAGCAAAATGGGTGTTCTAGAAGAAATCCGTCAAGTCGTCCAACTACCAATAAAATTAATACACGTCATCAGGAACCCCTTTGATAACATAGCAACCATGATGCTTCGCGCTACAGAGTCTCGTGATGCTGTAAGAGTCAATGGACTAAAGGTAAGGCTTCAAATCATCAAGCTTATTTGCAACAGCCAGATATGTGAGAAGCAGGGTGGGGGACTTATCAAGACTTACATAAGTACCCTCAGGTCCAGTAGTGCAGTAGTTCTCGTAAGCTTGTAATTCTACTGGTCCTCTAGTGTATTAGCTGTTCAGGGCCGTAGGCAGGATCTTGCATGGATGGGTGCGAGCGCTGGAGGTGTGAACATCTCGGGGGTGGGGGGGGGGGGGGGTCCGGGGGTATTCTCCCCAGGGAATTTTGAAAAATCAAGTTGTTTAAGTCCTCACTCCCCAATTAGGCGGACCTTTGTGGCCCGTGGGTGGGTGGGTTGGCGGACGCACCCATCGCACCCCGCCCCCCTTCCTTCGACCCGGCCTGCTGTTTGTTACCTTTTTTTTCTCCCAAACTGAACTGTCTCTCGTATTTGCATCAGGCTACGCAAACAAAACCCGCTTTTTTCTATATCTTTTATAAAATGCAGACAAAAATGTAAACAAAATTTTCTAAGTCAACAAAATACATAACAGTAATCGTCATAACCGCGGGCGCGTGTTTTCATAACCGTATGCAAAACTACTACCGAACCAGTCAGACCACGCGTTTTTTGGAATCGAAATAAAATTACCCAATGTGGTTATTATGCAGTAGAACATTGTTGACGCTACTCACTGTAAAAGCGTTAGCTATCCTCGTTACTCATAGAAATTCAATTTTTGTGCGATTTAGCACGACTTTTGAACAAAGGACCACAAAGAATAACTTCGTTGCTTCTTTCGTTTCGAAAAAATTGTTCGAAACGCCTTTGCTCCAAAATTCCAGTGTTTGATGTCAATGCTATTAGTCCTATTATCTTAGATCTAATGGTAACTTTACTCTATCTCTTTCCTTTCAATTTTTAGGCGATGACAAATCGCCTTATGCCTTATGCTGGGGAGCGATCAAGGATTCATGTGAGAATGTGAAAATTACTCCATTATCCAATCGAAGAGAACTGGGAACTAGACGCACTCTTGTTTACTTTTTAGGCGATGACGTCAGTCAAGCCTTATGCCACTTTCTATTGCGATCGACCGATCAATAGGACTCAATAGAACCGAATGAGTTAACAAGAAATCGCTTAAAAAAAACACGAAGCAAAATACTCCTTGAAAGTTAGAAAGGACAGATACAAAGTATAAACGAAAGAGACAAATTATGTATTTGTGAGTTTTATTGAATTCAGTGCACAGACGTGATCACATCTCTACATTTGCTAATACAATGGAAACACTGTACTTGACCTTACGTGTCGCTCGCGAGAAGCATTGAATATCGTATATCGAATGTCACACTACAAGATAACGCAATTTTTTGTTGAACAATCATTCAACACAGAAGTTGTCAGCTACTTTTATTTAGTATACGTTAATTTTCCTGAAAATTAGTTAAGACCCCCTTGGGAAACGTCATCGCCTCTGCATGCACTGCATGCCATTTATTAACATAAGCTGGTCAAAACATTAACGTACTTCTCTACCTATTTTGTTTTGGCCAACAGATAGAAAACAAGGAGGAGCTTGACCGTGCCATTGAGCGCTACTTTAAAGCGGCAGACGCTAACCGACGCGTCAAATTACAATACAAAGATGCAGTCATCGATATTCCAGCGCATGAAATGCTGTTAAGACCCAAAGAAACGCTGCAGAGATTATGTGAACATTTGGGGGTCACGTGCCCTAAAGATTATGTAGAGAAATGTAAAAAGATTTTGAGAGCTCCTTCGGTGACAAGAGACAAAGTAGTTTGGACCAAAGAACAAAAGGAGTGGGTAACAAATAAGATGAAGGACTATCCTTTTCTAGAAGAATACTCATTTGATGAGCATCCTAAGTAGTCTTCAACTAATAACAGAGGAGAGGTTTATATTTGAGCATTTGCCATTTATTGCAAATAAAAACCAAAAATCCCCCCTCTGTAGCTACATCAGTTGTCAATTTTTGCCATCATCCGTCAGTTGAACGCGTTCCTATTGATCAATATTGAATTTGTGTTATGGTCAAACGCAGTCACAAGCCGAAGTGAACTTGCGCACCAACTTGAAATTGGGTTGTCAAACAGATCCTAAAGTTGGAAAAAAACTCAATATACAGCTGGTTCGAGCAAAGGTTGTCCATACTATGGGTTGTCCAAGAGAAGCGTAAAAGAGCACGAAGAGCTAGCCTGCGAGCAGGCTCCCAATCTGATCGACGAGCGAAGCGAGCCGAGAAGGGACTAGGGGAGGAATAAAAATGGGGGAGCCTGCGGACAAAGGTTTTTTGCCGCCCTCCCCTTTTCCCTTTCTCTTCGCCCACCCCCTCCCCCCCCCTTCCTTTTTCTTCCCGCCCCGCCTTCTTTTCGCCCCATCCTCGACCGGAGAACCTGTTCACAGGCTAACGAAGAGCAAGAACCTGGTATGGATTGACCCCCCCCCCCCCCCCCAGTAAGCACCCAGTCGGGGGAATATCTGCCAGTTTTGGCAAAACTTCGTTGAAGCACTCGCATAATTTCCGAATTACTTTATCCAATTAAAAACTAGTGCGAGTACTACGAAAGCCGTCGCGCGTTTGAATACGTCATGTTGCTTCGTAACTTCGGGTACGAAAACCGGGGACTCAGTCACTTCTCGGAGAAGTGATGTCGCCATCAACTGGCACTTGTTCCTCCAACTGCACCTGCGAAGGAGGGTAATGAGGAAAAGATAGTTTTTAGGATATAGCATTGACGAAACACCACGAACCTTGATAAAAGAATGGTGAACTACCCATTTGGCATTGCCACTTCTGTAGGACCTTTTTTTAAACAGCTGTTTATTTCCAACGGTTTAGTATCGCACACCCGGCCATATTGAAGACAACAACTGAATACCAACGTGCCAACTAGAAATCCGAGTGTCCATTGTGCAAACGGCGATTAAACTAGCGTCGACTTGTGTGCGAATTTGGGATCAAAGGAACTGGACGCAAGTCAACACAAACGCAAAAACGTCCTGACTAGATAGGGTCGCAAGTTTGCACAAGTTGGCAAACCGTCAGTATTAGCGACCTTCAGATTGGACTACAAGTACAAGATTGAGTACGAGTACGAGTTTTCAAACCAAATTCGTGTGCCTCCTATAATCACTTATCACGCCAATCTTTTCCCTAACGTTTACTTATGTGTTAGTCAGCAACAGGGAAGAGTTATAGTTTGGGGGATACAATTGTGTCGAAATTCCAAAGTCGTACTCGATGTCGTACTCGTAGTCCAATATGAAGGTCGCTATTATTTCAGAACTTGAAACGACTTGTGGCTGAGGGTCCGAGGGTGTGGTGGAAGAAGCCCAACATCTTTGAGCCTGGATCCTTATTATTTTGCTGCTTGTTGGCCTTATATTATTTTGCAGCAAAGCGTGGCCCAAAAATGAACATTTATCATGCTTGGTCGGGTGTATCACCGCTAAATGTAGTATGTTCATAGATATCTTTCCGCCATGTGGTAAGCAACCGGCAGCTGCTGATCTGAATTTTTTGGAAATCTTGGAAAACCCTCGGGCTATTTTCGAAAGCCCTGACACCCCACGATTAAATAGTCACATATTTAAGTCAGAAACGTTTTGAGGTACACATAAGTGGTTTATTTTTGTAGAACAGTGTTCAAGAAATGATATAACCTATTTACGAAGTGAGGACGACTAACGATGGCGAGGATTACAACCTGCTCAAATTTGAACGGACATTTAGCTAAAAGATAGTGAAAGGAGAATTCCCTGCGTTTATTTAAGTTTCCAACAAATACCTAGCGATGGTAATACATAACAATAATATTAACCTGTATTTTTATCGGTGTTTTAAATGCTGGTTCAAAGGCTTTATTATAATGATGCGCCATATATGCACGTCACTAACTTAGGGAATACAATTGGGAATTGAAACGAATATTATAACAAATAAGAAGCTTTCGACCCCACACAGAAACCTTCTTTCTCAAGCATTGAACTCTAGCTACAAAATAACTTGCGCTCGATCTTTAACCTTACATGTATGACTTCTAAACTGTCTCGATTCCTTTTATCGCTCTTTCATAATAATACATCTCGACTTCTAAAACCTAACATCGTTCATGAATAAAAACTAAATCAAGGTGTTAAAACTAGAGTCCCGGCCTTGGTACATCTTGCAGCCTCAGTAATTCTTGGCGCATTCGGTAGAACAGAAAATCTGGTTCTTCTTGGGATGGCGTAGGAACTGCTTGCCAATCAACGATCTCCTGCACGTGCCACACTTGAAGCACGCGTCAGTCGCGTGCCAGAACTCGCCTTCGTATTCGATCCTCTGCGCGTCAGCGTTGATGATCTCACGGCATTCGAAGCACCTTTTGGCGTACAGACGGTTGTAGCACTGCATGCAGTGAGGATGACCATCACGAGCTACGTACAGCAGACCACCAAGATCCAGATCACACTCGTAACAACAGAAGTGCTTACGATGCCAGTTGCGGTCCTCGGCTTGAGTATACTCCCGGCTAAAGATCAGCTGCAAAAACGAAACAAAACAATTTTTTAGGTTTAAAGGGACACTGTCACCAGTTTCACTTCAAAAACTCAAGAGCCTTAAGACATATGGACACTTCGAATTGGGTCCAATTTTGTTAAAAATCACCACGCAAGTGTACTGAAGTGATAAACAAGTGATATTATTGTGATGCCATCAGGAACTTTAGATCTCATCTTGAAAAAGTCAGGCTGATTTTTCAAGTTTTGTCCTTGTGGACTGGAAAACACCTAAAAATTATAATGACTCCCGTCTTCCTTCAACAACAATTTATTTTCTATCTCCATCTTGATGCACTAGGTGCATTTCATGTACAAGAAGACCTTTTCGCCAATTTTATTACTTTTTACCGAAAAGCATTAAAATCCCCGTGACAGTGTCCCTTTAAGTACTTTTGGACACGGAGTCTTGAGGCCGCTACTATAGAGCAGTTTTCACTTGAGTGTCGAAAGTAAATTGCGTTTGCTTTGGTTTTGAATTACTACGCTTAGTGATTGGCTTAAAGATCTCGCGCCACTTTCGTGTCTCGCTCGCGCACGTTTTCCCGCGCTTGGTGCCAGCTACATGTATTTGCTTCGAGTTTTGATTGGTTCACTGGATTGTCTGTGTCCTTTGTGATTGGCCAAAGTAATTACTTTGGTATTGGTTTTACGACACTCAATTGAAAACTGCTCTATCTGACATTTTGTGTGTTTATTTGGTCAGGGAAAGTGTATTTTTATCAAGAATTTTGAAACTGATGTCCGTGGCAACCATGTATGTAGTGTTTACAGTCAATCACAAAGACAGAAAAAAAGTTCGAAGGTAAACAATAAGTTTTGCATGCACAATGTTCTAAACTGCTGTGGTGAATTTGAAAAGATGACGTTTCGAGCAATAGCCATTCGTTCAAGAGAACACACTGACTGACACACACTTTTTTCTTTACATTTGTTCCAGTTTTAAATTTGAAACTAGCCCAGACTACACAAGGAAACATGCAGAAAAGGTACAGAATTCATTTACTGTAACGATTCGACTCCTCCTCAAATAAACGTCTCTAAGTTTTAAGATCCTTTTTAAAAACAAACACAAAAAACAATCGCCCTTGCAATATGCTCATTTTCCCAATTAAAGCGTTGAGGGCACCGAGTTTACATGTAGCTTGAAGTTGAAGTTGAGAACGATTCAAGATTTAAATAATCCCTTAGAGCATTTTTTTTTTAAAATATACAAATAGTCGAACCTCTTAAATAGCTTATTAAGGACAACAAATGGACAGGGAAGGGTGTCCGTATTATGGAGATGTCCGTATTACAGTGAGTCTACAGAGGTAGAGTTTATATGAATTTTGGTCTGTTTCGGAACCAAGAAAACTGTCTGTAATAGGAAGGTGTCTGTATTATCTGTATTATAGATATGTCCGTATCGAGAGCTTCGACTGTACATGGTTTGTACTTAAAGCACTTAAGAGATTAAGTTAAAAAAAGGGGAAAAGTGCGCCATCCCGAAATAAGGGCCCACGAGCTAAACCGGAATAATTATTTTCGGCATTTTTTTCATTACATACTTCGTCACAAGCAGCACAGCGAGGTTTGTACAGCTCAGCGTAATGTCTGCCACAGTAGATAGCTCCTTCCTTGTAGAAGTAAATCAAATCCACCAGAAGGTTGTTACAAATTGAACAAACAAAGCATCCTGGGTGCCAGCACTTGTTCTCTCCTGCACGTGATGCAAACACGGCTGTCTCACCAAGATTAATTCCATTACCACATCGGTAACACACCTGTGAATGAGAATTATGTCAGGGTTACAGAAAACTGTAAAAAAAAAAAATGAATACTTTTTTATTCCAACCGACTCTGTTACAGCTAGTAAGATCCCCACTTTTAGAAGGTAAGGGTGTGTTTCTTTGGAAAAATTCAAAATTGGATCATTGATCTCAGATCACACGGATACTTTGCTCCCAAAGAAACGAAGAATCCGAAAATGGACTTTTTGCAATGATGACCCCGTTAACATGTTTCACCCAGAACATAAAATGCCACCACAAATTTATTTTCCGTCCAATGTATCTCAGCTAAAATCAATCCAGCATACAAAATCTTTCACAAAAATCACTTGTCAAAATAGTTCTTCTTTAATCTCAAGCACAATGTGGCAAGAACGCATCTGAGAGCGAAAAGTGTTTGCGAAATGAAACATTGTGAAAGTGCCATGCCCAAGAATACAAAGACAATGGCTAAACTTAAGCTATAGACCTACGGACCTGGAGCAGACATGTAAACCACCAGCCAACAGGCCACTGCAGAAGGGTGCAGGGTGGGACCACATTGAAAAAGTACATGACTTGCACCAAAAGGGGAAGGGTTCTGTGCCCCATCCCTAGACATGGATCCACCCTAGATTGTTGGAGGGGGGGGGGGAACAGGGGATCTGAACCTCCCGCTTCCCATAACTTTTACTTGTGGTTCCCACCCCTTTCTTTAGTGGCATCCGCCTCTTTGTAATAAATAATACTAATAATAAAACGATTTATATAGTGCCATATCCATGGCTCATGGCGCTTTACAGTAAAATATTATTAAAAAATGAAATTTACATTGAAAGTATACATCAGTGATAAAAGGAAATACGAACAAATAAAATAGCTAAGCTGTAAAAATGGAAATAAAACTAAGAATCATTAAAGCCTTTAAATGAAAACTAACTCATTAACTAACTAACTTAACTAATTAACTAACTAACTAACTAACTAACTAGCTTAGAGTGGTTTTCACTTGAGTGTCGAAAGCAAATTGCGTTTGCTTTGGTTTTGAATTACTACGCTTAGCGATTGGCTTAAAAATCTCGCGCCACTTTCTTAGCCAATCAGAAGTAAAACCAAAACCAATCGTGACTAGCTCGCGCACATTTTCCTGTGCTTTGTGCCAGCTACATGTATTTGCTTCGAGTTTTGATTGGTTCACTGGATTGTCTGTGTCCTTTGTGATTGGCCAGAGTAATTACTTTGGTTTTGGTTTTACGACACTGAATTGAAAACTGCTCTAACTTACCAGCTTAACTAACTAATTTGTACTATTTCTATTGCAAAATATTATGTAATGTTGCACAATTTTTCTCAATATCTCTCTGTTCCCACCACCTTTGAAATCCCACTTCCCATCCCCTCCTCTACCTGCCTCCGGCCTCCTATTCTTCCGGGCTCCTGCCCCCATAAACTAAATTGTGCAAAATAATATTCTGTGGCACATATCAACCTAGTAAATGGCCCAGCTCTCTGTGAGTCTCTCGCAGCTCAGTTGGTTAGAGCGCCCAACTGGTACCTGGGAGGCCATGAGATTGATTTCCGTCGGGGACTCAGATTTTTTCTTTGACCCATGCTTGTGTCATTGCTGAACAATTCATCTTCCAATCAATAATCTATTCACTTACCCACTTAGAGACAGGGTTGGTCTTCTCTCGCACATCACCCACGCCAAGGGCATTCTGATTTCTGTCTTCACAGAACTGCCTCATGCTGGCTTTCTCTGGTTCAGTCAAACTGTCACAATAATTTTCATCGTGGTCATGAATAGGCAGCTGGTACATCATTTGCTTGCGGCGATATTTTGCACCATCACTGCCAACTTTAGGCTTGACTTGGGGTGGCAAGGCCTCCATGTACTTCATCAACTGTAAAACAAATCAGAAGCATACTTATCTATTAGAAACATAAATATGTGCATTGGAACACGAATGGGTTATTCCAGAGAAAATCCACACACCCCCGACGGATGGGGTCGTTTTTTAGCCCCCCTCTCACCTGGATTTCCTGAAGCACAAGACCCCCCCTCCTGTCTGGATTCCCAAGACCAAAGACCCCCCCCCCCTCCCGCCTGGATTTCCAGAAAAAATTATTATGCTTAAATTTAATTAAATTTTAATAGAAAATATGCACAATCACGTCTAGAAGATGTTCTTGTTTAATTTCTAAAGCATCAGC
>NW_027558349.1:0-11434 GCF_052425735.1 Oculina patagonica
AACACCCTCTGTAACAGACCTGGTGACATCTGATTTTCCACCAGGTTTTTAACCAAAATCGACCAGGGAAGTCAAATATCCATCAGGTTGATTACTTTTTTTCACCAGGTAAGGGTGTTGATATAAGTCCTTTTAAGCATTCGCGTTATATGGCAAACGGGCCGTTTTGCGATCCCCGAGCGTTCTTCGTTCTATGGTCTTCTATTACCACCACTAGATCCGCAATGTAATTGTCACAATGAGCCAATGAGTTATCATACTATTGACACTGTCAATACGCACTTGGACGTGAATCAGTCGCCGGGGTTGTATTCCTGAAATCTTCTGCAATTCTAGCACGTTGTTGTCGATCAGAGTATCATACACGGCACGCAATGCATGCAGAAGCGACCGTCTATGATATATGGCGATGGACTGACGTTATCGCCTTAAAATGATTCCTCTAGATGCATGTTACTTTTCCAGTTCTTAGCAGGTCTAAACGCATGATTTAAAACGACGGTTCTTCGGAGCGCCAAAGATCTGAAACGTGAACGCCGAAGATGTAAACCTACTGGGGATCCAGGGGGCATGCCTCCCCTGGAAACTTTGAAAATTATACATGCTGAAATAACATTTCGTGAGTTTTGAAGGGAGTTTCATATGTAACTAGGCAGCTTAAAGTAAACTTAAAAAACACCATTATTTCTCGAACTTTTCAGTTAATACCAAAGCTCCGTATTTTTGTCCAGACAAAAACATATGCGAAAACTGAAACTGTGTATGCAATATTAATTCATAAACAACTATTTAAGAGTTCATATTTTTATACGGAAATTGATAACAGAAACTAAAACCATTCTCCATCATCCATATTTGCAAAGAGTTTGAATTTACTGGTATTAAAAGGCTAAAAGCTGAGCGTGATTCTATGCAGGTCGAAGAAAGACAGGCAAACCTGATGTTATGATCAAAAGCCATCTAGGGGGTCAGGGGGGTTTGCTCCCCCTGGGAAATTTTTATATTTGGGCCTTCTGAAATGGCTAGAAATTCATTTAAAAATGTTCATTTGGAGAAATTTATCAGTTTTATATACTGATAAATTTAAAGTTAAAAAATAAGATGACCCACCCCCTACGTGTAGTTCAAAATTACATAACCCACCCCTTTTCGAGGGCTCAGAAACTGTTGACCCACCCCCACCCCACCAGTCCCTAAATTTAAACGGTCCGTTTACCGTTAATGTTGCAAAATGTTCAAAATTCCGGCCCTTATTCGTTTTTCCATTTTCAGAAGGTCAAAGAATAAAGACGTCAAAATAGGAAAATCGTTTGCTTATATACTTTACAGGTCGAATTAATTGTCTCTTTTTCGGATTAAGCGAGCAAGGAAAAATACGTTATGATGACTGCAGTCCTCCAGCAAGGCATCAATAATTTCATGCAGGTGAAAGCTACGCAAAGTAATATTTAAACAGTACTTACAATTTAAGGCAGCTTAATTAAAATTTACCGTAATACGCCGCTTGAATGATCTTGTATGTACTTGAATCGAACTTGAATAACTTTCGTATTTTTTGCATTACATTCTGTCGGCGGGCTACAATGTTAAACACGACATTTTATGCATCAAACGCCTCCCAAACTGCTTAAGGCTGCTAAAGCGACGGGAAAAAAAAGCCCCCCAATACTCACCAAGAATTATGTCGGTTAAGCTGATAATCCTCTGTGTAGTTATTCGATAAAATGTTGTAGAAAGCCGGATCAAAAATACTTCTACACATTTATTTTGAGCCGCGCGGGCTGCTCAAATCGCTCTGAATCATTCACAAGCTCGTATTACATACAGAAAAGGATACAGATCTGTTTTTTCTTCATGACAGCAGACGTGCATGACAGCAGAACAAGCGACAAAAACAATATAAAAAAAGTTAACAATTACTTTTTGCTATATTTACATCAAGTTATAGTTAAATAGTAAATAATATTTTTGCCGCGCGTCGTTTTCTTTTCTTTATAAAGATTTTGGCTGATTTTTTCCTAACCAGGTAAACACAATTCTTCACCGGGGAGAAATAAAATTGACCAGGGATTTTTTAGAAAATCACCAGGTACCAGGGAGGTCAAATTTCCACCAGGGAGGGCAAAATAACCCACCAGGTCGGGTTTCACCATGTCTGTTACAGAGGGGTGTTTCCGAGTTTCGATATGTTTTCAAATATTCGAATCGTTAGGGGTGAGTTTCACCGTGACAAAAATAAACATCTTGTTATTAGCCTTAACACTTTTGAAAAGAACAAAATCAGAAAAATGTCTCCATCTGCTTGAGCGTCCTTGCTCCGAGGGTTTTTCTCCGGGTTCTCCGGTTTTCCTCCCTCTACAAAAATCAACACTACTAAATTCCAATTCGATCGGGAATCCGAGGGCCAAAGGTTTGTCAGTCGAAAGACTGTTATGTGCAACCCTCGTAAAACAAAGTTGATTTAGCAAGTTGTTCAAGCCACATCCAGAAACACTACAAATTTATCAAGAAGAGTAAAGTTACAAGAGATTCCGTCATTTTATTAAGAGGATCGAAGAGCTGTGTCAGGGGTGGATCCAGGATTTTAGATGAGTGATTTGCACCAACTTAACTAAGGATGGGGTGGGGGGGGGGGGGGAATACATGCTTCCTCAAGAAAATTTAAAATTTTGTCTCCTCAGAATTCAATTTTGCTGCATATTTCTGAGAGTACTTTAAGCCATACAGACACATTAACAGCACCTTCACAGAAAGCATGATTATGTACAAAAAATCATTCCTGTTTCTTAACCCTTTACAGCCCAAATTATTTTGGAACTCAATTTAGTTCTAAATCTGAGGGCCCCAAAAATATAAAATATGCTACAACTCAGTGAAGCCTTGCGTTAATATTTAACTTGTTTCCTATACGTAAATCCAGTAAAATAATTCGTAAAATGATTTGTACGGTTTAAACTACGTATAAATAAATATCTCATTTGTAAAACTCCCTGAAGAAGTCCGTGACAGTCGGACGACACGCGTAGGAGAATAAATCAGTTATTCAAATACCGTTCGCAAAGTGCTGTTCACTAGTTTAGTTTCCAAAAAAACATCTTCTAAAGTCGATACTGGAGGAAGCCACATGAGGAACGGAACTGGTAAAATTATAGTTGCTCCGGGTCAAAGAGAAAATTCGCCATTGCAATCACACAGAATCACTGCTAAATTATGCAACTAACATTTCCCGCAAACGTCGAAAATGTCAGACTGTGGATATAATACTTCTACAATTTGTTTGAGAAGTTTATTCGTATTTCGCCCGCAATGGACCTCAAACATACGGTAAACATAATGCACCATCAAGATATTTAGAGTATGCTAGCCAGGGGAATTTTTTCCAGCGGCCAGCTCTACACAAAATGACAGTTAGATTCGAATATTCAACAGACGCAGGGAAGTCCAATAGCTCACCTGGTTTCCACACATTCTCTACGAACTTGAGCTTGTGCTGGTCCGATTATGTTCTGACTTCCTTGAAAACCAAGCCAACATCGTACTGAGCCAATTCTCTTTCAAACTAGATCGCCTCGAATCATGGTTTATGAATTAAAATCCCTGAAATCCTGTCTTCCTCTGTAGCAAGTTACGATGAACTCTTGTCGGAACATAACAAAATGAAGGACTTTCGGGGAGATACTTCCCTTTATATACGATTGCCACTAGCTTGCGCGGTAGTTTGCGGCCTGGATAGCCAATCAAAACAGAGTTTGAGTGATTCGCAAGACAATGCGAGTATTTCTGGCCAATCGGAGAGGGTTTTGAGTGATTCGTGAAAAGATCCCTATACCACCCAACCCCACCCACTGCGTATACATCTTTTCCAGTCGTGCCTATATACGAATTTTTTCGCGTTGATCTGGAAGTATCGACAGAGGACGAAAGCGCGCGAACGGAGACTCGTCGAATTCTCCCGGGAAGGGCTGGATTTGCTGTGTATTCGACGGAATAACGACATACGCCGCTTTTTTCTTTGTTTTATTTTATAATAAACAATAAAACAAAAAAAGATAAATTAATTGATTTCTTGAACTAAATAAAGAACCTGAGAAATAGAAAAACGCAAATATTTGGAAACATTTGAGTGATTTGTGCAAATCACTTGAACTAGTGTGGATCCACCCCTGTGTGTTTCTACATTTCCCCATCATTCCATGGAGCTTTTGTATCTGCCTACTTTACTTAGCTTTTGTTGGAAGACAACGCTGGTTAACACCATGCGGAATGAAGGCTTTCCGGACTAAATTCAATATGATGGAGCACTATCTGCAAAATGTGTTTCATTGACAATTTGTTGAATAATAAAACAATTATCCTGCTCAATCTTGCGGAATATCGTCTGATTTTAGCCAACTCGGCCTACGCCCTCGTCGGCTTTGTATTAGGCGATATTCCGCGCAATTTTGCAGAATAATTGTTAACTATTCACCTCCGAGCAACTCGCGCGCGAAAACTGAAACGTAATAAACCTGAAGTCAAAAGTCATCCTTTTTGGCTATATTATCTCACTGTTTGAGTATATACTGGAGCGGCTCGGTAAATATCCACCACTAGCCACCGATACTGAGGTGAATAATTGTTAGCTATACAAAATTGTCTTGAATATGTATAAAGTAAAGAAAAATCCTTTAAATTAATATCGGAGGCAAGTACTTCTCTCTAAAAGATTAACTTCATCGAGTTTCTATTTTCCTCTTCAACTCAATTAAAACAGGGCTAGTCGAGACTACGACAATAAAATAAGAATGTGAAGGCCTTCAGTTGTTTTAAATAAATATTTTCACGCCTTTACATTTACTTTTCATAGAACTGTCATAGAGTAAAAACTGTGAAGATATGTAAAAACATAGTTTGTTTATTCAACCTTTTTCAAGGGTTAAACTTTTTAGACTTTTATGAAGCTTTAATATCCTTTCACACTTCCCATGTTACAAACCGAGGTATCATAACTTTACCTGTGGTTTGTAAGAGTTAACTAATGGCTTTTTCTTGCTAATGCGATAGAGCACTGGTAAAACATAGCTACCGAGCTGTCTTAGACGTCAAGTAAAATCTTGAATGGAGTATTAAACCACGGTAGGGTTTGGAATTTGCTTGTACGTCCTTAAAGGCAATATATAATACTGATAACGCTGAAAAAGGAAAAGGAAGAAAATCAAAAGAAAATAAAAAAAAAAAAACGTAAAAAGAAATATGTTCGCGGGTACCAGCCGGGGCACTATAACAGCTTTGGCTACAAACTTGCTTTTCTAAACATATCACGATATTTTCAAACATCAACATTTAGATGATTTTCGTGTATTGCAATCATTAAAAAGACTTGAACGCTGGTTTGGTTTAACTGTTTAAGCAATGGCACTTGTCGCTCGTTTAAGCCTGGTTTTCACTAGCGACACAAGCATAAGCACAAGCGCATGCGCAAGCACAAGGATCATTTTTTTTTCCTTCTCTTGTTCTTGCGCTTGTGTGAAAACGAAACATCGAATTAACACAAGAAAATTGTTTACGTCTGGCCGTGTCTAGCTAATTGAAGAACTCGTTCCAGCATTTGAACTAAGTAGCAGAGGCCGCGGTTGATTTTAATAAAAGGGTTTTCCAAGGTTGTTCGGAGCGTGAGCTCGAGTAGCGAAAGACGTGGAGATGAATTATTTCTTTAAAAATATCTATTTCGATGTTTCGTCTTCCTCCTTTTTTTCGACTATTTTGCTTGTTTACAAGCAAAAGTAGGAGATTAGGAGTGATGTGGGCAAAATTTGGAACATTCTTGTCTACTCTCAAGGGACTTTTTTAATTTCTCAAGGGACTGTTTTAATTTCTCAAGGGAGTTCTTTCCGCTTAGTGGGCGATGAAAGGGTCTCTTATTATTATTGCGTCAACACTTCCGATCTCGTGTTAAAGACGTGACTTGTCACATATTCCGCTGTAGGTGATGAAAGGGTCTCTCATTAGTATTGCGTCAACAATTGCGATCTCGTGTTAAAAACGTGACTTGTCACATGTATAAATGTTATATAACAGTTATTTTTATGCGTGAGTATCTCAAATGAGATATGACACAACTAATCGAGAATGTGAGTGGTTCAGTGTTTCACAGTCTAAAGCGTTGTACTAGTACAAGCGTCTCACTCACTGAAGCCGGGCGCTAATATTTAACCTAAAATGATTAAGAACGGAAATTTGTACTTATCCACATGTTCATGTTGAAAGCGAAGTTTTAATTTGAGCAGCCGGCTTTTGAAGTCAATTGTACACTAAATGGATTTACCGATCGTTCAAAAAATTACATCCAAGTTCAAAGCAATAACAGTACATTACCATTTCGTTCTCAAAAGACTTGAGAAGCCGCAATTGGTCCTTGTTTAACTCCGTGATTTGAATTCAAAACGCATTTGTAAGCACCATTACACCATGTGTTGACAAGCGGCAGAGTATCGGAATTTTTCGCACCGTGCTGTACTGCACGGCAGAAATAATTATCCACATGTTCATGTTGAAAGCGAAGTTTTAATTTGAGCAGCCGGCTTTTGAAGTCAATTGTACACTAAATGGATTTACCCATCGTTCAAAAAATTACATCCAAGTTCAAAGCAATAACAGTACATTACCAAAAAATTACAGAGAACCTTGAAAGAAACTTTGTTTAGAATTTATTTTTAGTTTGGATGAAGTCAAGAAATGTGTTGACAAGCGGCAGAGTATCGAAATTTTTCGCACCGTGCTGTACTGCACGGCAGAAATAATTATCCACATGTTCATGTTGAAAGCGAAGTTTTAATTTGAGCAGCCGGCTTTTGAAGTCAATTGTACACTAAATGGATTTACCGATCGTTCAAAAAATTACATCCAAGTTCAAAGCAATAACAGTACATTACCATTTCGTTCTCAAAAGACTTGAGAAGCCGCAATTGGTCCTTGTTTAACTCCGTGATTTGAATTCAAAATGCATTTGTAAGCACCATTACACCATATCTTCGCGGCGGTGAAAGGAAAGATAAATCCTTCATCAACAAGGTTTCAGCACTCTGTACTCCATGGTTTTCCGTTTTAAGGCCACTTTAAAATTCTATAGTGTTTCTCCTTTCCGTTTTAAGTTCCAAATATGTTTTTTTTTTCTTGTTCAGAATCAAAACAAGGCCTTGGAAGTTTGTAAATACAACCCGCGCGGCTCTACGATTTCCTTGTACGATTTCAATGCACGGAATAATACGAAAAACCTTCTTCTAGGACCCCAAGAGTTCTCTAAAAATATGGGCAGAAAACAGATTTTGATTGGTTTATTTGCCGTTATTATCTATAGAACAATAGAAGAACCAAAAAAACTCCAGGGAGGGTGGGAAAGGGCATATTCCGCTGTAGGTGATGAAAGGGGCTCTCATTAGTATTGCGTAAACACTTGCGGGTTCAAATTGCGACGTCATGGATTGAAGATAACTGTAATTTTTGCATACGCAAGCCAAATCGGTCATAAACTGTCTAAAAACGTTTTGTTCTTTGTATCAAAAGGAAAGTTCTTGGAGAGTGCGTTTTATCCATTAGTACCAAGTTATCAGTACAAAGATACGCACGTTAATGCTTTAGTTTGGCAAGAGTCAGAAGAGTGAAGTTAATGAAATAACATAAACGGATACAAATTCCAGTGGTTTTTAACTGTTGCGGAGTGGAATGGTTTTCAACGGTTTACGAAGTTTAAAGGAGCAATAGAGCTCTATCTACTGCTCAATAAATTTGTTTTCAATAGCACTGAACTTGACAGTTGTCATAAACTTTTCTTCACCGTTGGAAGAATTCACTCTGGAAAAGAGACAGATGTTCAGTGGAGCAAGAGAGTTACCTTGAGGGTAGCTGTTTTGGTTTTTTGGGGGGGGGGGGAAAGGAGGGGGGCGGGCCCCTCCCCCTTCCCCCCCCCCCCCCCCCCCTCCCCTTCGTTACCTTGAGGGCTAAGTGAGTACAATCTTGCGTTGATGTTGTTTGTATGAATGTGTCATGTGGTACAGATGTTTTTTCGATAAAGTTACCTAAGGTTCGCTTTAGTCTTGGAATTTGAAGTATTTCCGCACTGCGGTTGGTAAGCGAGTGGGGAAACGTCAACGGAGTTGTGCACAGTATCTGGCAATTCTCATTTATGCTCGTGATTTTTGCCATCAGTAACTGGTTAACTCATTTGCCATCGTTTGCCAAAACGTACAATTTTTAAAGTGCTACGCTTTTCGTTCTTTTTTTTTCTCTCACTTCTGTTATGTTCAATTTTTTTAACACGTGTTTTCTTTTGTTCTGCCGTGTTTATTTATAGCCGTTTACGCTATTCCGTTGTCTTAGTTGTTATCAATGCTGACACACCCCTTGACACACCAGTTGAGATTAAATTCTCCCGTTATATGCTAAGCTGCGCTAAAGAAGTTTTTTTTCTTTTTAGAGAGATAAGCTACCACTTTATTCCATTTCTACGGTATGATACATTCTATGAATTTTTGGTATGGCAGTTTTAGTATTTAATCCTGAATTTCCTACTGTGCGATTAAGTAAGTCGCTAACAGGCTCGTTAGTATGTTTTCGTGAGCGATGCTTTTGAATTTACACAAAGGACGCACAGCAAGAAAAAACGAATTTCCGGTAATTGTTTGAGTACATAGGTGGTGGAAAACACGGATCCTGCTTCCCAAAAGCCGTAACCGGGTTTACATTACGTTTTTGACGTAGGGTATAAGCAAGCCCGACAGTTTATAGATTTCAGTTAGAAACTAAACAGATGAAGTCTTCTTTTTAAGTTATCACCCAAGATTTTATTCTTTCTTATAATTTGAAACAGATTTTTGGTCTAATTAGACCGTAAATCGCCAAAATTATTTTAATTCGCGTTACTTCCGTTCTCCTCCAAATTTGGTATACAGGAAGTGAATTTTATCCGCCAATTACCTAGTGATTCCGGCCAAGAAACTTTAATGTGCCTTACATGACGATTTTTGCAGAAGTTAAGTTCCTTCAGCAATATGGCGGATTCGGTCTAACGAGCTTTAATAGGGTTTAAAAGCTCGTTAAGATGGTCTTTGAGAAGGAATTATGATCTGAAACGTTTTTCGAGTGTCAGAGAAAGTTACTTGGAGATTTGGGTCTATATTCGAAGCTAGAAATTGAGGTAAATTATCTTTCTTGTTGCTTCGCACGTGTTTCGGTCGGTTGCGTATGAATATGGATAAAATTCCAAATGGTACAAAATGCTCTTTGGATCACCTTTTTTTTTAGATTGAAAATCTCGCTTGTATCATAAATTATGTGTCTTTAATGATTTATTTGGAAATGTAAAGTTTTAATACTTTGCCATGGTTTTTGAGATGCAATCCTTGTGTTTACGCAGTACAATTTATTGGTAGTTAATTTGAAATTCGGTCGATTTTTCTCAGGTTAGTTTTCATCTTAGGAAAAGGAAAATGTATTGTTGTACTTCCAAATTTGTAAAGTGATTGAATTTTTTTTTGGAAACTTGATAACTTTTACATAAGCCGATGTGTTATTCTTAAAAACGAAATGTTTTGCTCGTTTAATGCGATATTGAAACTTTAACTGCTGTAAATGAGTTTTGAGTTATTAAATAAAACATGCACCATGGTCTTTTGTGTATTTTTATGTTATAAGAAGGGGTTAAAATTTTTCATTTTTTGAGCTTTCTTTTTTGGCTTGTTACTTTTTTGTCAGTTAATTTGTTAAACACAATAACACTTTGAAGGACAAAAAGGATTTCAAAAACTCAACAACAAAATTTAACAACAAGGAGTTTCCTATTGGTACCCCATCCAATTACTAAACCCGCCCAAGAAACCTTAACTTTGGCGATAAGATGACAACAACTACTTTCCATGTGGTATAAGAGAACACGTAGCTCATCTCACAACAGCTCACCTTGAGCAGGGTTTGACTTGGATAAATGACCTTAGTAGAAACCCCTTGTTCTTGCGATTCCATTAGAAATTTCTCAGTACAAACTTATTAACTTCAGGAACTTTCATTTCCCTTTTAACAGCTTTCAGCTTTCTTAACTTACTTCGGCTTTATGCGTTTCTTTATCTCAAACCTATGCCCCACTTCACCCTAACCCCCCCCCCCAAATAATCATTATTCCACGCCTTCTTTACCTTAAATTGACGTATTTTTAATTGAAATAGTTCTTTGTTTTGGTAGCTGTTGTTGCCACTTTTTAAAATGTTTCACACTTCTGCGTTTTACAAAATTCACACATACTGCGTTTTAAGAAAATACGTCAATGCGCATTTTACAATGTTCCTCCCATCAACCGTACCGTTCCGCCGTTCCTACATTCTTCATAATAAACTAACCAGAATATCCAGGACAACACAAATATACATATTTCAACACTTGCACTCCTAAACAAAGTGAAAAGCCTAATTCACCCTTTAAAAAGAACTACTCCATACCACAATTGACTGCCAACAGATAAACCATAGCAAAATAGTCGTAGTCTCACAGAGACCTTTGATTTGTAGTCGCTTTCGCTTTCTTTATCACAAGAGAAGAGACAACAACACTCGACGCCTGAGATTTTCTGCTGCAATATTTGCCGATAGAACGGAGTCGAGAACGGAGCCTTCTATAACGTAAGCATCGTATTCATATGCTAATGTGCTTATGCTTATGTCGACGTACGTTTCACTTGGCACAAACTACTTATGCTTGCGTTTGTGTTTGTGCTTGTGCTTGCGTCGCTAGTGAAAACCAGGCTTTAGTCCAACAAAAAAATAACCAAATAATGAAACATCGATTACCAATTATAGCAAAAGAGTTGTACGACCTTTTTTTCTACACTGATTTGCGAAGTTGTAGCAGTTGTTGTTTAATCTTGTATTTTGTGTATACTGTGGTCTCCACGGTAAATGGTAACCAAAATAATAGTCAATTTCTTGTCTCATTTTGCCTGATAGAATGCTCTCCGTTTAGGGGATCAATAGATATCGGGAAGGAACAAGGCTCTGCATGCCTTCTCTCCTCCCTATATCTTAAATTGACTAAGCGGATAACTTGCTCGCTGGCTACCTCCTCATGCATAAAGACAAAAGACAACCATAATAACGCAATAATTTTATTTCTCTATTTAGATTTACACACATACATCGTATTAAAAAAAATCTTAGTTTAACGGGATTTCCTTGCGTACTTACGTATGTGGCTGACGGTTTCTTGACTTCTGTCTTCTGTTTTCTTCTCAGCTTTTACAAAACTTAGTTAGCTTTGAGTGTTCCATGCCGTTAAGTTAAATGCGCGATCTATAGAGAAAAAAGCCATTCGTACATTGAAGGCAGCCATTAGCCAGTGTCTTTAAAAAATGCACATGATAAACGCCTCCATTGTTTGATTCGTAACGTGAGGAGCGTGGGTGTTTCGAAAC
>NW_027558350.1:0-11306 GCF_052425735.1 Oculina patagonica
TTTGTTTCTTTTTTACTTCTAGCGACAATTAGGAGATATTGTATATGTTCAACTTCCAGATACTGGGGATAATGTTTCAGAAGGAGGTAAGAAATGTTGGAAACTGTCACTGACTTGACAAAAAACATTAATAAAATATCAAATTTAATTTGTTATTTTTCGCATTTTTTACATCCCTCCACTTTATTCTGTATAAAATTTTAGTCTGAAACAATGTATGTTAAGTATCAATTCCTTTTTGCCTTTGAGACTGCCCTCAACAGCAGTGTTCCAGATAAGAGACGGGTCTCGGGTCAAAAACCCGATAGAGACGGCTACCTGACCCGACAAATGAAATGGAAAAAATAATATTTCACTTATAAGTAACAATAAAAAGCAAGGAAGCAAGTTTCCAAAGACAAAGAAATTAGAAAAAAATCAAATTCAGGGAAAGAAAGAAATCACAAAAATTCTTCCACCATAGTTCTGAAGGCAAATTTACTTGGCCAAGGCTGTGCTCTTGTTACATTTCGTTGTCATCTGCTTTCGAGCGACAAGAAAAGCAATAGTTTTACCGAAACGCCCGGCCTGGTAACCTCCTTATTCAGCGTAAACTTTGGTCTGAAAACAGGCACAGAACAAATTTCTTTTCTCTCCTCGCTATCTTATGTAGCTTTGCATTTCACAAGGCAAAATTGTTCGAAATAGAATTTTTAAATCCGTTTGTGAAGTCACAACATTCTCTATTTTTCGATCGTGTCCTGCACGTACGATAAAACTTGTGCCTCCATTACTACAGACAGCAGTTTTCTTTTACTTCGTATAGTGTTAACGAAAAGTCTTCTCGGTTTTTCTACCTTATGTATTTATACACGAAAAGTCTCTTATAAAAGAAGATTGCCAAGCAAGTTTTTGTAAAGATATAGGGAAAAGACAGAAAAAAGACATTTATAAAAACCAACTTTTATTCTAAATTTTAAATTAATTTTTTAAATTTTGTGGAAATTTTGTCATTCTATGTGGACTATTGACTAAGAAAATTGAGACCAAAGTACATGTACTCATTACAACATAATTGTGAGATTCAAAACAGGGTATATATGTACTCAGAATTGAGAAAACCAGTCTAAAAAAATGCTTTAATTTTTTTAAAATTGACGGGGAGAGCATACCCCCAAGCCTCCTTAGGAAAGACTCAGTGAGTTGTTTACCATACTATCTCTTTGGGGAAACATATGACTGTATGAGCTTGAGAGCTCTCTGAAAGGTTAATTATTTTATAATTTAAGTAGATAATTTTAATAACTCAGTTAGCATTATTTTCATTTTTTAGCCCAAATGCTACCAGATAGCACCCTGAAGCATAGCACTTTTAATTTTTTCTCGTGAAGTGCCGGCATACACCTTCCTACAGAAAGGGAAACTTTTTACCCGACCTTTCCCCTAACAAGGTGTTACAAACACCGGGCTTGTTGACCCGTCTGATAAATTCTGTGACCCCTTGCTTCAAAAACTTAACTGGAACACTGAACAGGTGACAAAATTTCCAGTTTTATATGCAGCTTACAAAACAGAGATTAAGTCCTCAATGTATAATAATTACTGAAACATTAATTTGATAATAAAGGTTGTTTATGCTGTAGTTTCATAGTACATGTACCCATAACAAGTGGTTCAAAACTTGTGTAACTGTTTCTGTTAACTGGTATAAATCTCATTGCACTGTGTATGTAAATTTGTTCTTAGACAATTTTGGGGCATTAGAAAGTGTCAAAGCTGCAGCAGATATCTACGCACCAGTTTCAGGGATGGTTCATGAAATTAACAGCACCTTAGAAAGCGAACCAGAGTTAGTGAATAAAGATCCGTATGGTGAAGGTAGGTACATGCGTGTTACAAATATGTAGGAAAGGTTTAAACACATTTCAACATCAGATCCATGATGTGGCTCTTCTCTGCTATGCACTTGGCACTATAAACAAATTAAAGAATATGTATACAAAGGAAAGAAAAACACTGTGTAAAAAGAAACTTATAAAATATATTTGGAAAGAAGTGATTAATTACTGATGTCAGTTTTTTAAGAATAGCTATTAATAGTAGAGCCACACAATATAATGAAAAACCAACATTTCCAAATTCCAATTCGACCTGGACAGAGGACCCGCATGAAAACCAGCTAGCGCTGATGTGGCTTCCTCTCTAAATATAGCAATTATTATATTATTATTATTATTATTACATGTACGTGTACATGTAAAGGAGCACCATAGGCAACAATAATCGTTCACTATCAGTCTGATGGCATAATAGTCCGGCAATATGGTGAAATGATTGTGCGATTTTTGTTAAAAGCACCAAACTTGGCACAGTGATAGTATTCGACGAGCTGATCAATTTCAGATATAGGCCCATCCGGAATTCTGTCAGGGGGGACATCTTTTGGACCCAGGGGTGGGGGTGGGCGGCATTTGAGCTTTATGGCAAAATTTACTGTATCCTTTGAGTAAGAAGCATCAAATTTGGCACAGTGGTAGTATTTGATGAGCTGATCGATTTCAGATATAGGCCCATCCGCAATTCTGTCAGGGGGGACATCTTTTGGACCCAGGGGGTGGGGGTGGGCGACATTTGGGCTTTATGGCAAAATTTACTGCATCCTTTGAGTAACAAGCACCAAATTTGGCACAGTGATAGTATTTGATGAGCTGATCAATTTCAGATAAAGGCCCATCCGCAATTTTGTCAGGGGGGACATCTTTTGGACCCAGGGGGTGGGGGTGGGCAACATTTGGGCTTTATGGCAAATGTACTGCATCCTTTGAGTAAGAAGCATCAAATTTGGCACAGTGATAGTTTTTGATGAGCTGATCGATTTCAGATAAAGTCCCATCCGGAATTCTGACAGGGGGCCACCTTTTGGACCCAGGGGGTGGGGTTGGGTAGCATTGGAGCTTTATGGCAAAATTTACTGCATTCTTTTAGTACCAAATTTCGCACAGTGATAGTATTTGATAAGCTGATCGATTTCAGCTGAGGGCTCATTTCCAGAGGGAGACACTTTTTGACGCAGGGAGAGGTAGTTGATAGCATTTGCACTTTATGGTAGAATTACTGAACCCTTCTGGTTAAAAAAATGACACTGTTATAGTCAGTATGATGAGTTGATCAATTTCAGATACTGTATGATCGAGTTTACTATATCCAGAATTCTTTCAGAGTTGTCCTTTTTTCGACGTTTTTGCTTGTTTACAAGCTAAAAACGTAGAATAGGCGTTAGTGGACAAAATTTGGAACCACATATTTGTAAATTCTCAAGGGACTTATTTAATTTCTCAAGGGACTGTTTTAATTTCTCAAGGGATTGCTTTCCGCTGTGGGTGATCACTTGCGATCTCGTGAAAAAAACGTGACTTGTCACATTTACAAACGTTATATAACAATTTTAAAAGTGACATGTCAGCTTTCTTTTCTCAACGCACGTGTGTCTGAAAGGCGATCTATAAAAAGCGTCGCACAAACAATGGATTGCGTAACTAAAACACGAATAAATAATCACTAGCACTTTCATCGTTTAAAAATTACAAACGTCAAAAATAAACCATACCAAAAAACTCGCTCTTTTCAAAGATATTATTGAAGTTAAAACAAATGCAAGAGATGGGGGCTTCTTTTAGCTTAGGAGCGGTTAAAAATTAGGCCAAATTTGGTCGCTACATGCAAGCGCAACTCTATTTCGTCATCAGCCTAGGTCGTTAGGGACGTGACCTCGCGTTGACAGGGAATGACAGCAATGTTGCATGAATCGGCTTTACAACATGCGATCGTATCTACGCAGTTCGAGTGGAATTTCAGTCAAAAACAGCAAAATTCTTTCTTATTTCATCTTCAAATATAATTCGAAAACATTCACTGTATATATGGCTTTTGTTTAATCCTGGGTCTTGATATCCGACCCTCGCAGAGCCTAGACAAAACGCAGCTTGAGTGTAACGATTTGTTTACGCTGCAATTATATTTTGCTGTTTCATTTGCTAATTTCGCTGCCGTAATCGACTGCCTTGAAAGGTCCTTGCAATTTTAAAGTATAGAATTGTCAGATCTCGGTGAAATTTGCACTGTTTATTTGTGTAATGTTAAGGAATATGTGTATAAATACCCGGCGCGGACAAGCCATTTTTGAGCCAGTTTTCTCCGACAGAAATATCTGTATTTTTTGTGCTTTCGCACTTCGCGCGCTCGAACTCCCCTTCTCCTTCCCCTTTGAACGCCGGCCACGCAGGCTATCGTTACGCTACGGCCTTGAACACATTGAACAGCGGTCTACCTATAACAATTCAGATATGGCGTCACAAAATGACAAAAACAAAGCGTCAAACGCATATTTTGCTGTTTCATTTGCTAATTTCGCTGCCGTAATCGACTGCCTCGAAAGGTCCTTGCAATTTTAAAGTATAGAATTGTCAGATCTCGGTGAAATTTGCACTGTTTATTTGTGTAATGTTAAGGATATGTGTATAAATACCCGGCGCGGACGAGCCATTTTTGACAAAATTATATGGCTGCATTTCCTCCGCGAAGATAGGAAATTGTTAAACTAAACTACAAAGAAACTGTAATGATAAGTTCGAAGAACAAATCACAGGATAAACCTTCGACTCGTACTTCATGCAAAAACGTCGATATCTCGAAGAGACTTTGATTGGACCAAGGGGGAGGTGGTGGTTTCCGTTTGAGTTTTTACACTGTCAGGCCATTTGAGTTCGCACCATTTTTGCCATGATTATAGAATTAACTGAGATGATCATTACACCTATGGGCTAATCCAAAATGCTTTTTTTGGGGTATTTTTTCGGCCTAGGGGGGATCAATGGTATCCTTTTGAGCTTATGGTGGAATTGTTGCGCCCTTTGAGTTGACATATTTGACACAACTATAGTATTTGTTGAGCTTGATTGTTCAATTTCAGCAATGGACATTTCTGGTATGCTTTCAGCAGTTTCAGGGTTACGTTTGTTTTGGTCTGAAAAAAGATTTTAGAGGCTGTCTTTCTGAAGACAACCCACTCAAATTCGGGTCAAAAAAATAACTTTGCCTTTAACTCTGGCAACTGGAAGACTTTACCGAGGCTAGAAATAAAACATTTGGTTTGATTGAAAATGATTTTCTGGCCGCGTTAGGAGCCAATATTTTGCCCCTTCGGGCCCACCGCAACAGCTGGAAAATTAGAAAAATAGGCATTTTTCGGGCCACTGTCAAATATTTCATTCGCATCAAACACTAATATTTTTTATAATAATATGTTTATAGACATTTTTAGTTTTCTAAGAAAAAGTAGCAATTAAGTCTTAGATTTCTCTGGAAATGCGAAATCAAGGATATATAATGACCATTTCTGATCGGCATCGAACAAAGGTTGAAAAATGGCCTTGATTTTGAAGAGAATTGTTCAATTTCGGGACCTAGCCGATAACTCCACTCTAAAAGCCGAAAAAGTGTTGTCCTTTATCAGTTAAAATATGCAAAATCCCATGTACAATGTAAGTTTCCAGTATTTGCGAGTAATAGTGATGATATTAGCGGAAATGTCGTTATGCCATGTGGTTTCAACTTACTCATTCGTGGTGTTCCACCTGATGCTGCGCAGGTAGTGCCTTTGCGCTTCTTCTGGATGCTGAGGTTTACAGCTGGATAATTCAGGGAAGACTCGTGGCGTTTTTTTCCCAAGAGTTGTAAGAGTTTTGTGCACTAATATATAGCAAAGAACTGTTTTCTTACTCTGAAGGCAATGCAATCCACTGATCTGAAGTATATAAATCAGAGATATTTGAGTCCATTGTTCTAATCACGAACTTGTTAAAGTTTTGGTTGTCATGATCACAGTCCGGTGCATGCAAAAAGGAGACTGGTGTCTTTCTTTTCATGACAACACAAGGATAAGTTTCGTACATATGGGGATGTTAACATCCACATATGTAAGAAATTGGCTGAGCGCGCTGCGCTTGTTTTGCCTCTTGGCGGTTCTGTGCAGAAAGAAGAACTCTCGAAGGTTTCCTTTAATAACATATGATAACCTCGCATAGCCCATGTGATTTTCTCTTTCGTTTGGATGGAGAAGGTCTCCTCATCCGGGATTAGAAACAGGGTAGGAATTCCCCGAAGGGTTGAACCTGATGTGAGACTACAAAGCAAGTGGGGTGAGATTTTTTGAAAGCAGTCTAACAAGATGGTGAGAGCTGATGGCGGAAACAGTGAATATGGGTGTCGTTGTGTTAGCTTGTGTTTTACATTCCTCCATTTCATTTTTTGAAGAAACGTTGAATGCCCGTTGAAGAAATGTTAAATACCCCTTGTACATTGCTGAAATTGTCATGCTCTTTGATTCCTATTTAATTCTCTTAGCCTAACGTGCCCAATCATTTCACCAATTTGCTCAAAATTTTTTATCCTTCTTCAGGGATCAAATAGTTCACCCTGGCTGGAAAAATACCGTAATGGCTCATGAGCTAGGCTAATCTTATCAATGTGGTGCTCGTAACCAAAAATTAAATGCACAATCAATTTACCATTAGTTAACAACATACCTACCCCTGTATAAACCATTTCAGATGAGCCCATTGATACTGAAATTGCTGATCACATTAAATGCTATAAACAAGCCAAAAATGGTGTTTTGAGCACAAAGCTCAACACGAGACCGCCCCATCCGCTTGGGTAAAAAACGCAACCCTGAAAGAAACCCAAATAGACCCAAATATGAAATCAACAGCCCGTTAAGAACTATAATTCTGCCAAATTTGGTGCTTTAACCCAATTGGTTTAGTTGTTTCACCATAAAACTTAAATGTTGCCCACCCCACCCCCTGGGTTAAAAGGGTGCCCCCCTGTCAGAATTTCATACATGCCTATAACTGAAATGGATCAGCTCATCGAATGCTATCACTGTGCCAAATTTGGTGCTTTTAACCCAAAGGATGCAGTAAATTTTGCCATCAAGCCCAAATGTTGCCCACCCCCACCCCCTGGATCCGAAAGGTGCCCCCCTGACAAAATTGCAGATGGGCCTATATCTGAAATTGATCAGCTCATCAAATACTATCACTGTGCCAAATTTGGTGGTTGTTACCTCAAGGATGCAGTACATTTTGCCATAAAGCTTAAATGCCACCCACCCCCACCCCCTGGGTCCAAAAGATGTCCCCCCTGACAAAATTCCGGATGGGCCTATATCTGAAATTGATCAGCTCATTGAATACTATCACTGTACCAAATTTGGTGCTTTTTACTCAAAGGATGCAGTAAAATTTGCCATAAAGCTTTAATGCCACCCACCCCCACCCCCTGGGTCCAAAAGATGTCCCCCCTGACAGAATTCCGGATGGGCCTATATCAGTCCAGTTGAACGCCAATTTGGGAGGAAAGGGTGACGTCACTTTTCTATTGTTTCGCTGAAAAATACGAGAAAATCGCAAAAAATAATAGCGGAAAAATAGCGGCACCAAAAGAAAGGTTTGATCCAGGCCTTCTCGTCCAATATCCGGGACTTTCAAAGTCCGAATCAAACCTTTGAAGATCTGAGGACGCCATGTTGAAGACGTGAGAGGTTTGATCGAAGTGGAACGGAATAATTTGCTCAAGTGAAACAGCGTTCGCGGACAGCGCCGCCATTTTGGCGGCCATTAAATGTAAGTACATGTGTTTATGTCTCGTTTTATCCATCTTACCCATTTTTTTCGAAATCAAGACTTATGTTTCCTAAAACTACAACATGTAAGTGGTGTTCAGCCAAAGTTTCATTAATGGCAACAACCTAGCAAAAATGGCAACCACCTACTGAAAATTGCCGATACAGCGAACGGTTAACCACCAGTGAGGGCTTGACTTTATAGGGCCCTATAAACAAGGCGCAATGTGTTGCTTGTACTCGGAATTTTGTTCTAGGCATTACCTGTATTACTCTTCGACTCAAAATAGTTAGTTTGAATTTTAACAGCGAAATCTTTTAAGTTCCAAGCCTTTTATGTGTGATTTTATCTTTGTAAGTGTATTTAGAAGCACTATATACTATTTTTATTTGTGGTTTGACTCTGATGTGAGTGTGATAAATTTATTTTTATTTTCTGCTTGTTAGGATGTCCATCCAAAATATGGACAAACATTTAGAAACACTGAGAGGATGTTGTCGTGTGTGTGCCAAAAAAATTGTTAGAAGGGAACGAAAAACAAAGGCTCAGCACCTTCAACAACCAATTTTTGAACTATGGGGACAAAATGTGCATTTAGATTCGCCTGATGTGCACCCACAATTTGTAGGGAGTAGCAAGGCGTCTGACAGGCCTACACAACTCCTAACAATGGAGACTTTTGTATCATGTTTTGATCCTAGACTTTGTTATAATTTTGCTTTTACAAGCATGTCTTTCAGGGATTTACCTTTTTTAAAGGATATAAGTGGTGGCTCTTTGAAAATTTGCCGTAGAGAAGGCTTGTTTTGTATCATGTGCCATTTTTGCATTAAAACATGTTTCAGATTTTGCACTGATGGGTGATATTGTGTTACAAAGGGCAAGATTTCTTTTCGGTTTTCATTTTTTTGCTGTAGCGCTGATTCCCTTTCTGTGAATGTAATATCTGATAGGAATGTTTCAATCAGATTATTTGGGTAACCTCTAGCACGGAGACGTGATTTGAATCTTCTTTTATAGTGTGGTAACAGGCTTGCCAACCACTACTTAAGCCCCTCCACCCTCCCAGAAGTGGGTAAAGAATAGAAAAGTTGGTGGGGGAGCATACATCCCATCCAAATGAAGCTCTCCCTCAACGAAAATAGTGTGATCGATGAAATCGTTTCCCTAATCGAAAACAATTTACAAACAATTGATGAAGAGGGCCTTATGGAAGTGGAAGTTTGTTGGCATTTTTATTGAATCACGGTTGATCATGTTGATACTATATATATTTATGGTATGAAATTTAATTTCTACTTTCCACACTCCAGGTATTTACAATTAGAACAGTAAACTAAAACAGTGGACAGATTTTGTTGGTGCACTTTGATTGGCTACTCAAACTGTTTATTCTTTGATATTCACCTCTGAGCAACTTGTGGGTGTAAGTTGTTAAAAACCACCCTTTTGGGGCTATTTTATCTCAATATTTTAGTATATACTAAAACAACTATTCACCTTAAGTGTTAATGGCTAGAGGTGGATATTTTCCTCCACACTTAGCGGCTAGGTAAATTTCCACAACTAGCACCTCTACTTCAATCAGTTTAGCACCTACAGGGTTGGAAACTAAAATTTCGGAGCACTCGCCATCTGGGCGAGTGACCTTTGAATTGCACTCGCCCAGGTCAGTTTTCACTCGCCCAGTCTCCTTTAGTAAAAAAAAAAAAGCCCCCCTCCCCCAACGAATTATAAAATGTTCACCGTGCGTGTCACCGTGGTGGTCGATCGCGATACAGACTGCAACCTATTTCTTAAATGAAAAAATATCCTAAAATAGATCCTAACTCCAAAATAAAAACACAAACACTTACTTCAAACGCATTTTTATTGATACCTATTCCCAAATTCCTGTAGTTTGCAATTTAAGTGTCGAAATTGTACAGTAAAAGCAGCGGGAAATGGCCGTCTTGCAGCGTTCGAGGCTCGGTGGACGAGTCAACGGTATTTATGACCAGAGGTATTACTTTGTACAACTACGTCCATCATGTAACAATCACCAAGCAGAAGCCATTTTTGACTGTTTACGAACGCGAACCAGCTTAGTTGTCATTGTTGGAGATTTCAAAATGTTGGTAGGCTATCGGCTTGTGAACAGTGTAGATTATCTTAAAGTGGAAGGTAAAAAGTTACGCTTATTTTGAATAATATATTCTGGATATGAAAATCGTACTCGCCAAACCGGGCGAGTGTTCTGTGATTTGTACTCGCCCGACAGTTTTCACACTCGCCTGGGCGAGCGGGCGAGCGCTAATTTCCAACCCTGCACCTATATCAATCCTATAGCCCAATGAAGCAAGAAAGGTGTCAAAGGTGGATAAAAGTAAACTATTGTTACAAAGCTTACTAAAACAGATACCACTGTTGGTACATTGGGCAAATTAGCAGAAAATTAGAGCTACATTTCCTGTATTTTATTCCTTATTTTATGGATGACAGGCTCAAACTTCCTTTTTGTTAAATTGTTCCTTTTTTTGTTTCCAGGTGCAAGCAGGACAAAAGAAGCTATGCCTCTGACTGGCCAATTGAGCAATAATTTAAGAAAATATTAAATAAATGTTTTGATTTTCATTCTGATCTGTGTCCCTGTGTTAATTTGGGAAGGGTTTTGAACAGAACCTTTGCATGTGGATGAGTTAATTCGATAAGCATATACATATACATTCTGTTAAGTAAAAGGAAAGTGTTGTCCCTTAGTTATCGCAGATGGTATAAAACGAAAAACAAAATCTTCCAAATTGATCAAGTCTCAAGAAGTGACGAGACTGGTGAAGAAACATCAACAGATGAAGGAGGATTTGTATTCTCAGCTACAGCTAGTATAAATATGCAAACCATCGCATATACACTTCGCTTTTATGAGTGCTTGTCGCTTACTAGTGAAAGAGATGACATACAAGATATCATAATCAGTTCATAATGTAAACCAAGTTCTTTAATAAAAGGAAAAAGGCGCAACATTCGGCTTTTTGTGGAGAAAAATTGATAATCACATTCACAGTCAACGCGTGATTTACCTGTCTAAAGTAAACTATCTAAAATAAAAGCTGGTAGTCACAACACATTTATTCTATTACACAATATTTGTTCCACTCTCAAAAACTCAAAAAGGAAGCAGGATAAAAACTTACCAGTTTCGAGGTATTACAAAAACGAAAATGCGATCGATATCTCTAAGGTTGAGTGTATGAGAACTCGGGCATAATACACGAGTTCCTAAGCGTGAAAACGTAAAATAAAGCAAGATTTACACTTAGACTTAAGCTTCACTTATTTCCAAATGATAAAAACATCCGGAGCAAACAAAAAACGGCGAAAATATACGAAAAGCCTCCCCGCACGATCGTCCTCGCGTGTCCGCCATTTTGAAAAATATCGTGTTTTGAAAATGTCCATCGCTATGGCGACCATGTTATGGTCGGTGACGTAGACCATTGTTTCTCGTTCCTCCCAAATTGGCGTTCAACTGAACTGCTATATCTGAAATTGATCAGCTCATCGAATAGTATCACTGTGCCAAATTTGGTGCTTTTAACAAAAATCGCACAATTCACCCAAATTTATGCACCATATTGCCGGACTATAAGGAAAACAAATCTC
>NW_027558351.1:0-11324 GCF_052425735.1 Oculina patagonica
TCCAGTCAGGAAATAACAAAACCTTCTGTTCTCAGGTAGGAAACGCTGTTTTTAACAAACTGGTTCACTTCACGACGTGAATGTGGTGCCCCAGTAAAGAAATGACAAAACCTTCTCATCTCGGGCTGAAAGCACTATTTTCCACAAACTCGTTCACTCTGCTAAAAAATGCTAGAATGCGGTGTTCCAGTGAGGAAATGACAAAACCTTCTGATCTCGGGTAGAAAACCCTGTTTTTCAACAACTCTTGTACTTTGCTATAAACGGCGACAATGTGGTGCTCCGGTGCAGAAATGACAACACCTTCTCATCTCGGGCTGAAAACACTATTTTTCACAAACTCGTTTACTTTGCTAAAAATTGCTAGAATGCGGTGTTCCAGTGAGGAAATGACAAAACCTTCTGATCTCGGGTAGAAAACCCTGTTTTTCAACAACTCTTGTACTTTGCTATAAACGGCGACAATGTGGTGCTCCGGTGCAGAAATGACAACACCTTCTCATCTCGGGCTGAAAACACTATTTTTCACAAACTCGTTTACTTTGCTAAAAATTGCTAGAATGCGGTGTTCCAGTGAGGAAATGACAAAACCTTCTGATCTCAGGTTGAAAACGCTGTTTTTAACAAACTCAATCACTTTGCTAAGAACGGCGAAAATGTTGTGCCCCCGTGCAGAAATGGCAAGACCTTCTCATCTTGGGCTGAAAACACTATTTTCCACAAACTCGTTCACTCTGCTAAAAATTGCTAGAATGCGGTGTTCCAGTGAGGAAATGACAAAACCTTCTGATCTCAGGTTGAAAACGCTGTTTTCAACGTACTCTTGCACTTTGATTAAAACAGCTAGAATGTGGGGCCCCAGTGAGGAAATGACAAAACCTTCTGATCTCGGGTAGAAAACCCTGTTTTTCAACAACTCTTGTACTTTGCTAAATACGCCGACAATGTGGCGCTCCAGTGCAGAAATGACAACACCTTCTCACCTCGGGCTGAAAACACTATTTTTCACAAACTCGTTTACTTTGCTAAAAATTGCTAGAATGCGGTGTTCCAGTCAGGACATGACAAAACCTGCTGATCTCAGGTTGAAAACGCTGTTTTCAAAAAGCTCGTTCACTTTGCTGTAAACGGCGAGAATGTGGTGCCACAGTGCAGAAGTGACAAAACCTTCTCATCTCGAGCTGAAAACACTATTTTCCACAAACTCGTTTAATTTGCTAAAAATTGCTAGAATGCGGTGTTCCAGTCAGGACATGACAAAACCTGCTGATCTCAGGTTGAAAACGCTGTTTTCAAAAAGCTCGTTCACTTTGCTGTAAACGGCGAGAATGTGGTGCCACAGTGCAGAAGTGACAAAACCTTCTCATCTCGGGCTGAAAACACTATTTTCCACAAACTCGTTCACTCTGCTAAAAATTGCTAGAATGCGGTGTTCCAGTCAGGACATGACAAAACCTGCTGATCTCAGGTTGAAAACGCTGTTTTCAGCCTGAGAAATGGCAAAACCTTCTCATCTCCAGCTGAAAACACTATTTCCATCAACTCGTTCACTGTGGTAAAAAATTGCTAGAATGCGGTGTTCCAGTCAGGAAATGAAAAAACCTTCTGATGTCAGGTTGAAAACGCTGTTTTTAACAAACTCAATCACTTTGCTAAAAACGGCGAAAATGTTGTGCCCCCGTGCAGAAATGGCAAGACCTTCTCATCTTGGGCTGAAAACACTATTTTCCACAAACTCGTTCACTCTGCTAAAAATTGCTAGAATGCGGTGTTCCAGTGAGGAAATGACAAAACCTTCTGATCTCGGTGTTGAAAACGCTGTTGTTTACCAACTTTTGCACTTTGCTTAAAACGGCTAGAATGTGGTCCACCAGTGCGGAAATGAAAAAAGCTTCTCATGTCGGGCTGAAAAAACTATTTTCCACAAACTCTTGAAATTTTCTATAAATTACTAGAATGTGCTGCTCCTGTGAGGAAATGACAAAACCTTCTAATCTCAAGTTGAAAACACTGTTTTTAAGAAACTCGTTCACTTTGCTAAAAACGGCGAGAATGTTGTGCCCCTGTGCAGAAATGGCAGGACCTTCTCATCTCGGGCTGAAAGCACTATTTTCCACAAACTCGTTCACTCTGCTAAAAAATGCTAGAATGCGGTGTTCCAGTGAGGAAATGACAAAACCTTCTCATCTCGGGCCGAAAACACTATTTTCCACAAACTCGTTCACTCTGCTAAAAAATGCTAGAATGCGGTGTTCCAGTGAGGAAATGACAAAACCTTCTGATCTCGGGTAGAAAACCCTGTTTTTCAACAACTCTTGTACTTTGCTATAAACGGCGACAATGTGGTGCTCCGGTGCAGAAATGACAACACCTTCTCATCTCGGGCTGAAAACACTATTTTTCACAAACTCGTTTACTTTGCTAAAAATTGCTAGAATGCGGTGTTCCAGTGAGGAAATGACAAAACCTTCTGATCTCGGGTAGAAAACCCTGTTTTTCAACAACTCTTGTACTTTGCTATAAACGGCGACAATGTGGTGCTCCGGTGCAGAAATGACAACACCTTCTCATCTCGGGCTGAAAACACTATTTTTCACAAACTCGTTTACTTTGCTAAAAATTGCTAGAATGCGGTGTTCCAGTGAGGAAATGACAAAACCTTCTGATGTCAGGTTGAAAACGCTGTTTTTAACAAACTCAATCACTTTGCTAAGAACGGCGAAAATGTTGTGCCCCCGTGCAGAAATGGCAAGACCTTCTCATCTTGGGCTGAAAACACTATTTTCCAGAAACTCGTTCACTTTGCTAAAAATTGCTAGAATGCGGTGTTCCAGTAAGGAAATGACAAAACCGTGTCATCTCAGGTTGAAAACGCTGTTTTCAACAAACTCGTTCACTTCACGGCGTGAATGTGGTGCCCCTGTAAAGAAATGTCAAAACCTTCTTATCTCGGGCTGAAAACACTATTTTCCACAAACTCCTTTGACTTTGCTAAAAATTGCTAGAATGCGGTGTTCCAGTGAGAAAATGACAAAACCTGCTGAACTCAGGTTGAAAGCGCTGTTTTCAACAAACTCGTTCACTTCACGGCGTGAATGTGGTGCCCCTGTAAAGAAATGTCAAAACCTTCTGATCTCGGGCTGAAAACACTATTTTCCACAAACTCGTTCACTCTGCTAAAAATTGCTAGAATGCGGTGTTCCAGTGAGGAAATGACAAAACCTGCTGAACTCAGGTTGAAAGCGCTGTTTTCAACAAACTCGTTCACTTTGCTATAAACGGCGAGAATGTGGTGCCACAGTGCAGAAGTGACAAAACCTTCTCATCTCGAGCTGAAAACACTATTTATCACAAACTCGTTCACTTTGCTAAAAATTGCTAGAATGCGGTGTTCCAGTAAGGAAATGACAAAACCGTGTCATCTCAGGTTGAAAACGCTGTTTTCAACAAACTCGTTCACTTCACGGCGTGAATGTGGTGCCCCTGTAAAGAAATGTCAAAACCTTCTTATCTCGGGCTGAAAACACTATTTTCCACAAACTCCTTTGACTTTGCTAAAAATTGCTAGAATGCGGTGTTCCAGTGAGAAAATGACAAAAACCTTCTCTTCTCGAGCTGAAAACAGTGTTTTTCACAAACTCAATCACTTTGCTAAAAATTGCTAGAATGCGGTGTTCCAGTGAGGAAATGACAAAACCTTCTGATCTCGGTGTTGAAAACGCTGTTGTTCACCAACTTTTGCACTTTGCTTAAAACGGCTAGAATGTGGTCCACCAGTGCGGAAATGAAAAAAGCTTCTCATGTCGGGCTGAAAAAACTATTTTCCACAAACTCTTGAAATTTGCTATAAATTACTAGAATGTGCTGCTCCTGTGAGGAAATGACAAAACCTTCTCATCTCGGGCTGAAAACACTATTTTCCACAAACTCGTTCACTCTGCTAAAAAATGCTAGAATGCGGTGTTCCAGTGAGGAAATGACAAAACCTTCTGATCTCGGTGTTGAAAACGCTGTTGTTCACCAACTTTTGCACTTTGCTTAAAACGGCTAGAATGTGGTCCACCAGTGCGGAAATGAAAAAAGCTTCTCATGTCGGGCTGAAAAAACTATTTTCCACAAACTCTTGAAATTTGCTATAAATTACTAGAATGTGCTGCTCCTGTGAGGAAATGACAAAACCTTCTCATCTCGGGCTGAAAACACTATTTTCCACAAACTCGTTCACTCTGCTAAAAAATGCTAGAATGCGGTGTTCCAGTGAGGAAATGACAAAACCTTCTGATCTCGGGTAGAAAACCCTGTTTTTCAACAACTCTTGTACTTTGCTATAAACGGCGACAATGTGGCGCTCCAGTGCAGAAATGACAACACCTTCTCATCTCCGGCTGAAAACACTATTTTTCACAAACTCGTTTACTTTGCTAAAATTTGTTAGAATGCGGTGTTCCAGTGAGGAAATGACAAAACCTTCTGATCTCAGGTTGAAAACGCTGTTTTTAACAAACTCAATCACTTTGCTATAAACGGCGAGAATGTGGTGCCACAGTGCAGAAGTGACAAAACCTTCTCATCTCGAGCTGAAAACACTATTTATCACAAACTCGTTCACTTTGCTAAAAATTGCTAGAATGCGGTGTTCCAGTCAGGAAATAACAAATCATTCTGATCTCAGGTAGGAAACGCTGTTTTTAACAAACTCGTTCACTTCACGGCGCGAATGTGGTGCCCCAGTAAAGAAATGACAAAACCTTCTCATCTCGGGCTGAAAACACTATTTTCCACAAACTCGTTCACTCTGCTAAAAATTGCTAGAATGCGGTGTTCCAGTGAGGAAATGACAAAACCTTCTGATCTCGGGTAGAAAACCCTGTTTTTCAACAACTCTTGTACTTTGCTATAAACGGCGACAATGTGGTCGCTCCAGTGCAGAAATGACAACACCTTCTCATCTCCGGCTGAAAACACTATTTTTCACAAACTCGTTTACTTTGCTAAAATTTGTTAGAATGCGGTGTTCCAGTGAGGAAATGACAAAACCTTCTGATCTCAGGTTGAAAACGCTGTTTTTAACAAACTCAATCACTTTGCTAAAAACGGCAAAAATGTTGTGCCCCCGTGCAGAAATGGCAAGACCTTCTCATCTTGGGCTGAAAACACTATTTTCCACAAACTCGTTCACTCTGCTAAAAATTGCTAGAATGCGGTGTTCCAGTGAGGAAATGACAAAACCTGCTGATCTCAGGTTGAAAACAGCGTTTTCAACCTGAGAAATGGCAAAACCTTCTCATCTCCAGCTGAAAACACTATTTCCATCAACTCGTTCACTGTGGTAAAAAATTGCTAGAATGCGGTGTTCCAGTGAGAAAATGACAAAAACCTACTCTTCTCGAGCTGAAAACAGTGTTTTTCACAAACTCGTTCACTCTGCTAAAAAATGCTAGAATGCGGTGTTCCAGTGAGGAAATGACAAAACCTTCTGATCTCGGGCTGAAAACACTACTTTCCACAAACTCGTTCACTCTGCTAAAAAATGCTGGAATGCGGTGTTCCAGTGAGGAAATGACAAAACCTTCTGATCTCGGGTAGAAAACCCTGTTTTTCAACAACTCTTGTACTTTGCTATAAACGGCGACAATGTGGTGCTCCGGTGCAGAAATGACAACACCTTCTCATCTCGGGCTGAAAACACTATTTTTCACAAACTCGTTTACTTTGCTAAAAATTGCTAGAATGCGGTGTTCCAGTGAGGAAATGACAAAACCTTCTGATCTCGGGTAGAAAACCCTGTTTTTCAACAACTCTTGTACTTTGCTATAAACGGCGACAATGTTGTGCCCCCGTGCAGAAATGGCAAGACCTTCTCATCTTGGGCTGAAAACACTATTTTCCACAAACTCGTTCACTCTGCTAAAAATTGCTAGAATGCGGTGTTCCAGTGAGGAAATGACAAAACCTGCTGATCTCAGGTTGAAAACAGCGTTTTCAACCTGAGAAATGGCAAAACCTTCTCATCTCCAGCTGAAAACACTATTTCCATCAACTCGTTCACTGTGGTAAAAAATTGCTAGAATGCGGTGTTCCAGTGAGGAAATGAAAAAACCTTCTGAACTCAGGTTGAAAGCGCTGTTTTCAACAAACTCGTTCACTTTGCTATAAACGGCGAGAATGTGGTGTTCCAGTAAGGAAATGACAAAACCTTCTCATCTCGAGCTGAAAACACTATTTTCCACAAACTCCTTTGACTTTGCTAAAAATTTCTAGAATGCGGTGTTCCAGTAAGGAAATGACAAAACCGTGTCATCTCAGGTTGAAAACGCTGTTTTCAACAAACTCGTTCACTTCACGGCGTGAATGTGGTGCCCCTGTAAAGAAATGTCAAAACCTTCTTATCTCGGGCTGAAAACACTATTTTCCACAAACTCGTTCACTCTGCTAAAAATTGCTAGAATGCGGTGTTCCAGTGAGGAAATGACAAAACCTGCTGAACTCAGGTTGAAAGCGCTGTTTTCAACAAACTCGTTCACTTTGCTATAAACGGCGAGAATGTGGTGCCACAGTGCAGAAGTGACAAAACCTTCTCATCTCGAGCTGAAAACATTATTTATCACAAACTCGTTCACTTTGCTAAAAATTGCTAGAATGCGGTGTTCCAGTAAGGAAATGACAAAACCGTGTCATCTCAGGTTGAAAACGCTGTTTTCAACAAACTCGTTCACTTCACGGCGTGAATGTGGTGCCCCTGTAAAGAAATGACAAAACCTTCTGATCTCGGTGTTGAAAACGCTGTTGTTCACCAACTTTTGCACTTTGCTTAAAACGGCTAGAATGTGGTCCACCAGTGCGGAAATGAAAAAAGCTTCTCATGTCGGGCTGAAAAAACTATTTTCCACAAACTCTTGAAATTTGCTATAAATTACTAGAATGTGCTGCTCCTGTGAGGAAATGACAAAACCTTCTAATCTCAAGTTGAAAACACTGTTTTAAAGAAACTCGTTCTCTTTGCTAAAAACGGCGAGAATGTTGTGCCCCTGTGCAGAAATGGCAAGACCTTCTCATCTCGGGCTGAAAACACTATTTTCCACAAACTCGTTCACTCTGCTAAAAAATGCTAGAATGCGGTGTTCCAGTGAGGAAATGACAAAACCTTCTGATCTCAGGTTGAAAACGCTGTTTTCAACAAACTCGTTGACTTTGCCAAAAACGGCGAAAATGTGGTGCCCCAGCGCTGAAACGGCAAAACCTTCTCATGACGAGCTGAAAACACTATTTTTCACAAACTCGTTCACTTTGCTAAAAATTGCTAGAATGCGGTGTTCCAGTCAGGAAATAACAAAATATTCTGTTCTCAGGTAGGAAACGCTGTTTTTAACAAACTCGTTCACTTCACGACGTGAATGTGGTGCCCCAGTAAAGAAATGACAAAACCTTCTCATCTCGGGCTGAAAGCACTATTTTCCACAAACTCGTTCACTCTGCTAAAAAATGCTAGAATGCGGTGTTCCAGTGAGGAAATGACAAAACCTTCTCATCTCGGGCTGAAAACACTATTTTCCACAAACTCGTTCACTCTGCTAAAAAATGCTAGAATGCGGTGTTCCAGTGAGGAAATGACAAAACCTTCTCATCTCGGGCTGAAAACACTATTTTCCACAAACTCGTTCACTTTGCTAAAAAATGCTAGAATGCGGTGTTCCAGTAAGGAAATGACAAAGCCTTGTCATCTCAGGTTGAAAACGCTGTTTTCAACAAACTCGTTCACTTTGCTAAACGGCGAGAATGTGGTGCCCCTGTAAAGAAATGGCAAAACCTTCTTATCTCGGGCTGAAAACACTATTTTCCACAAACTCATTTGACTTTGCTAAAAATTGCTAGAATGCGGTGTTCCAGTGAGGAAATGACAAAACCTGCTGATCTCAGGTTGAAAACGCTGTTTTCAACAAACTCGTTCACTTTGCTAAACGGCGTGAATGTGGTGCCCCTGTAAAGAAATGGCAAAACCTTCTCATCTCGGGCTGAAAACACTATTTTCCACAAACTCCTTTGACTTTGCTAAAAATTGCTAGAATGCGGTGTTCCAGTGAGGAAATGACAAAAACCTTCTCTTCTCGAGCTGAAAACAGTGTTTTTCACAAACTCATTCACTTTGCTAAAAATTGCTAGAATGCGGTGTTCCAGTGAGGAAATGACAAAACCTTCTGATCTCGGTGTTGAAAACGCTGTTGTTCACCAACTTTTGCACTTTGCTAAAAATTGCTAGTGGGTCGTAAGGAAATGACAAAACCGTGTCATCTCAGGTTGAAAGCGCTGTTTTCAACAAACTCGTTCACTTCACGGCGTGAATGTGGTGCCCCTGTAAAGAAATGTCAAAACCTTCTTATCTCGGGCTGAAAACACTATTTTCCACAAACTCCTTTGACTTTGCTAAAAATTGCTAGAATGCGGTGTTCCAGTGAGAAAATGACAAAACCTGCTGAACTCAGGTTGAAAGCGCTGTTTTCAACAAACTCGTTCACTTCACGGCGTGAATGTGGTGCCCCTGTAAAGAAATGTCAAAACCTTCTTATCTCGGGCTGAAAACACTATTTTCCACAAACTCGTTCACTCTGCTAAAAATTGCTAGAATGCGGTGTTCCAGTGAGGAAATGACAAAACCTGCTGAACTCAGGTTGAAAGCGCTGTTTTCAACAAACTCGTTCACTTTGCTATAAACGGCGAGAATGTGGTGCCACAGTGCAGAAGTGACAAAACCTTCTCATCTCGAGCTGAAAACACTATTTATCACAAACTCGTTCACTTTGCTAAAAATTGCTAGAATGCGGTGTTCCAGTAAGGAAATGACAAAACCGTGTCATCTCAGGTTGAAAACGCTGTTTTCAACAAACTCGTTCACTTCACGGCGTGAATGTGGTGCCCCTGTAAAGAAATGTCAAAACCTTCTTATCTCGGGCTGAAAACACTATTTTCCACAAACTCCTTTGACTTTGCTAAAAATTGCTAGAATGCGGTGTTCCAGTGAGAAAATGACAAAACCTGCTGAACTCAGGTTGAAAGCGCTGTTTTCAACAAACTCGTTCACTTCACGGCGTGAATGTGGTGCCCCTGTAAAGAAATGTCAAAACCTTTTTATCTCGGGCTGAAAACACTATTTTCCACAAACTCCTTTGACTTTGCTAAAAATTGCTAGAATGCGGTGTTCCAGTGAGAAAATGACAAAACCTGCTGAACTCAGGTTGAAAGCGCTGTTTTCAACAAACTCGTTCACTTTGCACGGCGTGAATGTGGTGCCCCTGTAAAGAAATGTCAAAACCTTCTTATCTCGGGCTGAAAACACT
This sequence comes from Oculina patagonica, assembly GCF_052425735.1. NCBI lineage: Eukaryota > Metazoa > Cnidaria > Anthozoa > Scleractinia > Oculinidae > Oculina > Oculina patagonica. The sequence goes on from NW_027558351.1 coordinate 9,333, forward strand.
ATTTTCCACAAACTCGTTCACTCTGCTAAAAATTGCTAGAATGCGGTGTTCCAGTGAGGAAATGACAAAACCTGCTGAACTCAGGTTGAAAGCGCTGTTTTCAACAAACTCGTTCACTTTGCTATAAACGGCGAAAATGTGGTGCCACAGTGCAGAAGTGACAAAACCTTCTCATCTCGAGCTGAAAACACTATTTATCACAAACTCGTTCACTTTGCTAAAAATTGCTAGAATGCGGTGTTCCAGTAAGGAAATGACAAAACCGTGTCATCTCAGGTTGAAAACGCTGTTTTCAACAAACTCGTTCACTTCACGGCGTGAATGTGGTGCCCCTGTAAAGAAATGTCAAAACCTTCTTATCTCGGGCTGAAAACACTATTTTCCACAAACTCCTTTGACTTTGCTAAAAATTGCTAGAATGCGGTGTTCCAGTGAGAAAATGACAAAACCTGCTGAACTCAGGTTGAAAGCGCTGTTTTCAACAAACTCGTTCACTTCACGGCGTGAATGTGGTGCCCCTGTAAAGAAATGTCAAAACCTTCTGATCTCGGGCTGAAAACACTATTTTCCACAAACTCGTTCACTCTGCTAAAAATTGCTAGAATGCGGTGTTCCAGTGAGGAAATGACAAAACCTTCTGATCTCGGTGTTGAAAACGCTGTTGTTCACCAACTTTTGCACTTTGCTTAAAACGGCTAGAATGTGGTCCACCAGTGCGGAAATGAAAAAAGCTTCTCATGTCGGGCTGAAAAAACTATTTTTAACAAACTCTTAAAATTTGCTATAAATTACTAGAATGTGCTGCTCCTGTGAGGAAATGACAAAACCTTCTAATCTCAAGTTGAAAACACTGTTTTAAAGAAACTCGTTCTCTTTGCTAAAAACGGCGAGAATGTTGTGCCCCTGTGCAGAAATGGCAAGACCTTCTCATCTCGGGCTGAAAACACTATTTTCCACAAACTCGTTCACTTTGCTAAAAATTGCTAGAATGCGGTGTTCCAGTAAGGAAATGACAAAACCGTGTCATCTCAGGTTGAAAACGCTGTTTTCAACAAACTCGTTGACTTTGCCAAAAACGGCGAAAATGTGGTGCCCCAGCGCTGAAACGGCAAAACCTTCTCATGACGAGCTGAAAACACTATTTTTCACAAACTCGTTCACTTTGCTAAAAATTGCTAGAATGCGGTGTTCCAGTCAGGAAATAACAAAACATTCTGTTCTCAGGTAGGAAACGCTGTTTTTAACAAACTCGTTCACTTCACGACGTGAATGTGGTGCCACAGTGCAGAAGTGACATCTCATCTCGAGCTGAAAACACTGTTTTTAAGAAACTCGTTCACTTTGCTAAAAACGGCGAGAATGTGTTGCTTCTGTGCAGAAATGGCAAGACCTTCTCATCTCGGGCGGAAAACACTATTTTCCACAAACTCGTTCACTCTGCTAAAAATTGCAAGAATGCGGTGTTCCAGTCAGGACATGACAAAACCTGCTGACCTCAGGTTGAAAGCGCTGTTTTCAAAAAACTCGTTCACTTTGCTGTAAACGGCGAGAATGTGGTGCCACAGTGCAGAAGTGACAAAACCTTCTCATCTCGGACTGGAAACATTATTTATCCCAAACTCGTTCACTTTGCTAAAAATTTCGAGAATGCGGTGTTCCATTCAGGAAATAACAAAACATTCTGATCTAGGTAGCATCTTCAACAAACTCGTTCACTTTGCCAAAAACGGCGAAAATGTAGTGCCCCATCGCAGAAATGACAAAACCTTCTCATCTCGAACTGAAAACACTATTTTTTAACAAACTCGTTTCATTTGCTAAAAATTGCTAGAATGCGGTGTTTCTGTGAGGAAATGACAAACACCTTCTCATCTCAGGTTGAAAACGCTCTTTTCAACATACTCTTGCACTTTGATTAAAACGGCTAGAATGTGGGGCCCCAGTGTGGAAATGAAAAAACCTTCTCATCTCGGGCTAAAAACACTATTTTCC
>NW_027558352.1:0-11286 GCF_052425735.1 Oculina patagonica
CGGACAGATTTCCGCACAGCCCCATAAATTAATTATGTATGCGACTATTTTATACTATCACTATACACCCGGCATAGTCAATCGAACACAATCGAACTAAATTTCAATCGAACTCAATCGAACCCAATCGAACTCAATTCATGGATTGGGTTCGATTGAGTTCGGCAATCGAACGAAATCGAACTCACCGAAAAGAAAAAAAATCAATCGAACCCAATCGAACGTTCGATTTTCGAACTCGTGATTTGTGTAAAGCAGGCATTGAAAATCCATAACCAGAACTTGGAAGCTAGAGTTACTTCAGCCCGGAGTGTAGCGCACGTGTTTTTCGTAAACGAAGAAATACCGCAGAAATGGCTTCAGATGCGCTGTGGATTGTAAGCTTCAAATGCGTATTAAAGGCTACCAGGAATGCCGCTTTGACGTAAAGGATGGCGAAGTTTTCAACGTTTGAAAGAAAAAAGGCGAGAAAGACCGTGCATTCCGAATTGTAAACGAGCGCGAACAATTAGGTCACCTTTGCGGGGCAAGACAACAGACAACTCTTGACACTCAAGAAATAAATGTACACGAACATCTGATCATTTACTTTGATTTTGACCTGAGGACAAAAATAATTTTACTGTTGCATTTACTATTTATCCCTTCTATCATGTCAGTGATTATATAATGCTCCCATACATCCAATATACTGCCGCCGGGTATACTGACGCTCGTTCACCTCTTACTCTCTTGGTCACTGTTAATTGTCTGAGATGAATTTGAGAGAATCATGTTTATCGTTAGTAAGATATTTTTCATAATCATCCATCTACTGTGTGCCGTTTCCTGTGTCGCAGTTAGTAATTTGCTTGTACTTTTGCATAAAAGTAACCCTTTGAGTTGTCTTGCCGCAATTGTAAGTTAGCTAAAAAGGAAAGGGTACAACAATTTCGGAATACGCCTGCGGGATAATGATAGCTTTATTCTGTTCTGTTCTCTTGGACAGTTTATAAATGGGAAATAAATTGTAAAAAGAGCACGAGAAAAACCTGCTTTGTTGGGCTTGCTTTGTATTGGTTTACCAGAGCCAATCGAACGCAAGCCATTTAATTGTGTTCGATTGAGTTCGGAAACCGAACTCAATCGAACACAATCAGATGGATTGAGTTCGATTGAGTTCGATTTGTTCGATTGAATTCGATTTGTTCGGAAATCGAACTCACCGAAAGGCTGGTGTTCGATTTCGTTCGATTGCCGAACTCAATCGAACTCAATCCACGGATTGAGTTCGATTGAGTTCGATTGTGTTCGATTTTCGAACGTTCGATTGATTATGCCGGGCTATTGGCCGTTCCGAGGTTGCGCAGGGAACTGGGGCGAGTTTCAAATTTCAAGTGATCGATAATCTGACACCACCACATAAAAGAACTCGGTGAGATTGGTTATTTTACCAAGTTTGACGCTTTTAGGATGAACACAGACGAAGTTATGGGCCTTGAAACATGGTTAAATATCCATACAAACGTCTCTTATTTTGAGACAGCGTCCCCCAAAACCATATAAACTCTTAAATGTTTTATGATTTTTGTGATACTCTTTATAACGGGCAAACATAGTGATTTTCAACTTAGTATCTTTCAAATAATGGATCTTTGGCAGGATTTTACAGCTGTCACAAAACGGATAAAAATTTTAAGAGTTTATATGGTTTTGGGGGACGCTGGCTTACAATTAGAGACGTTTGTATGGATTTTTAACCATGTTTCAAGGTCCATAACTTCGTTTCTGTGCATCCTGATAGCATCAAACTTGGTCAAATCACCAACCTCGTGGCGATCTTTCATGTGGTGGTGTCAGATTATCGATTACTTGAAATTTGAAACTCGCCCCAGTTCCCTGCGCAACCTCGGAACGGCCAATACACAAACAGCAATCATGAAAAGAACGAGTCCGTCAGAATATTGAATGCATAATTAATGTATGGGGCTGTGCGGAAATCTTGCCGCTCACCCCTCCCGGTTTTTTTTGGAACTTATACCTCTTACCAAAGACAATCTTGGGATGGATCAAACCTTTACAACCGCAAAAGTTACATAAGCTTCAAACTCTTCGAGTACACGATCAGCCGGTTTTGTTTATGTTCGCGTTTTGCACGCGCGGGCTGCACGCCCCGATTTATATCAACCAACTCACCTGAAAATAATTCCAGGTAAAGGAAAATCTGGAAATGGTCTGATAAGCGATTTAACGTATTTTAGCGCCTTTTCCTGATCGCTGTAATTCCCCGATTCCTCCATGTCGAAACTGAGTGTCACGAAACAACCAGCCCGCGGGCTCATTTTGCCGAACTCGTGTTTTACCCCCACCCCCACCCCCAGCGTCCGCCTGATTCGCCTCCAGCTTTCCAGGGGCTTGCTGACCTCCAGTTCTTGTTCTTTCTTTCTTTTTTTTATTCCTTTTTTTCAAACTTTCCAATGAGTATCCCCATCACTTTTAGCACTGCAGTGGCCCTGGTCTTGAAATAGCTGACTAGAGTACCCATGGAGGAGGAGGGGGAGGTAAAGTAGAAAAAAATTGTATTAGTGTGGATCACTGACTCATTACAAAGAGGATGGTGCTAAAGGAGTTTTCTGTGTGTTTTCTTTCTATTTCCCGGAAATTATGAAATTACTATTTTTCCTAGGAAATGTTATTTGGTTGAGCCATGAACCGTGATTATAAATTGCAAAATGGCTGTGTTTCTCAAGGGAAATTTATGTGACTGTAAACCATAATTCTTTCTCCCTTCCAAGAGAGAGTTTGTAAACAAGACTACTATGGTAAATTGCATGATTAGTCAGCTTGTTATGATCAAAAGCAATCTAGGGGGGTCTGGGGGCATGCTCACCCAAGAAAAATTTAAATTTATTATGAGCACTTAAAAACCATACATGTATAAAGTTAGATAAGTTAAGGACTTTATTATCATGTCAAAGTCACTAGCATCCTCGGAGACCCAGGGGCAGTTAGTTGGGGCGACGGGCAGCTTATCGGGACAACGGGATTTTCGGGCGATAGTTTACAACATAGAGCGTAACAGCCCCTGGGCACTTTGTCTTACCGAACCAGTTCCAGAAGCGTTTGAACTCTTTCCTCTGATTGGCCACAAAAATATTTTTGTGGCCAATCAGCGACGAGGACCGACCAGGAGACTCTGATGTCTTCTTACACGAAGTTGTTTTCCCTCGTAGACTCGTCGTGAATGCTCTGTCCATCAATCGAATGCTATTACATGAAGAGTCTCAGAAAAAATAAGCCTTAGACGACTGCCAGTTCTACACTGTTATTTTCGCGCTTTTTAATAGTTATTTGAGTGAACAACAATTCTTATTATTTTTCTCGGTCATTGCCCGACTTCTAGAACTTGCCACGGTCTGCGTACTTCGCTGCACGGGCCACGCGTTAGCGAAGATATCGCTGTCGTCACCTATTGTTATTTTGTTTCCAGCTTGACAATTAAAAACAAAGGGTTTTTGTTTAATTTGTTGGATATTTAAATAACAAAAACAAAACTTATAAACAAGAGGTGCTCGCGTATAACTTTAAAAACTTTTGGTTTCCTTGCGCTATGCTACATTTAACATATTCCCAGGCCTCGTTGTTTTGTTTTTGTTTTGCTGTTTTATCTGAGATGGACGGACTTAACAACGACGACGAGTCTATGAGGAAAACAACTTCGTGTAAGAAGACGTCAGAGTCGCTCTTCTGGTCAACCTCGCTGATTGGCCAGAAAAACTGTTTTTCTGGCCAATCAGAAAGAAGGAGTTGAAACGCTTCTGGAACTGGTTCGGTAAGACAAAGTGCCCAATGGCTGTTACGCTCTATGTTGTAAACTATCGCCCGAAAATCCCGTTGTCCCGATAAGCTGCCCGTCGCCCCAACTAACTGGCCCTGGGTCTCCGAGGATGCTTCATGACAAGACGTGACAAGACCCTCTTATCTGAAGTGAGGGCCCCTGTAGGGACACAATAAGCCCTAAAATAAAAGTAGGTCCGCAATGCACACAAAAGGTGGACTTTCCTTTGCATAAATCCTGATAATGGGAATTAGAGTCCAGAGTGATTATTATAGGGGGTCATTCAGTCCGCATACCACCATGGTTTTTTCTTCCTAGACCTCAAATTTCTTTTACTTTCTGCTGAGAATGAGACCACCATAAATATCATGACTGTAGACCGCCAGAAAATAAAGAATGTGTCCGCAGACCGACGCTTGAAATCTGCCTAATCTGCCAGAGAATAATCGTAGACCCTCAGTCCATGCACAGTAGTCAGCAGTCACTTGAGACCCCAGCAATTCAATTTGATCCAAACTGAGTTTCAAAATGTCAAACAAACTTATCAATCAATCAACTTTTTCAAGGTTGATGGAAGAAAAAAAATAAAACTGCACTTTTTACATTTAAAAGAAACACATCTTGCAATTTACCTTCTCAAACTCATTAATAATTCAGCAAGTTAAAACAAAGAAAATTACAGCCGTGAAAGAGGTTCGGACACAAGGTCATTCGGATACCTGGTCTTAATCAGCATAGTTTTTTAAAATTTTATTTCTCCGTTTACTCCACGGTTTTTGTTTCGATCAAGAAGATTATATCAAACACTCCAGACAGTGTTTCATTGGCTATCCAAACACCTTGAATTTCATCAAGAATACTCTGCTGCACGTTGTATTTTCAACAGTCTTCTCAGTTCAGTATATCCGATGAAACGCTATCGCTCGTGTTTGATATATTACATTGGGCCAAAATAAATTTAAAACATCAGTCCCTAGCTGTTTGATCAGCCCTGCATTTAAAGTTTGTTTAGAATTCTATAAAGTATTTTGTATTACTATACCGTACATCATCTAAGTCAAGATATTCTTCTGGAGGTCAAATAAATCTTGAACCACACCCAGATTAGTCTCATTTAGGAATTTCATTCAAATTATCTACCAAGCATCCCTGCCCCATCAGATTTCCCCCATTCCCTTCACCCCTGTCTCCCAGTCCCCAGGGAACAAACTTCAGCTTTGGATACAAATTTATTATGAGTTCATTTTATTTAGGTCTTCCTACTGTACTATTTTTTTCACTGCCAACGCATAAACAATCCAAACCCTTTGGGCTTAGTGTCTTGTGTTATTCAGTTCAGAGTTTATTTAAAAATAGACCACTTTGAGCGCTTATTATTGCTTCCTGGGAACTTCAACTTTGCTGCCTGAAGTCTGTCTAGTTATCAAAAATTGAAAAACCTACAGCTAACTGTGTTAGAATAAATGTCTAAAACTTTAGGAATTTGGAATATGACCATGTTACTTCAGACCTCTCAAGTCTCACGATTTTGCCGTGAGACTCACGACTTTTAGTTCAATCTCACGGTCTCACGACAAGACACAAAAATCTCACGATAAACAGAGTCACAAGCTAAAAGGATACAATTTCTTGTATAATGTCATTTTTGGCTTACTAAGGCGATTGTCTTGCGCCAATTCTGTATAAATTCGTACCCAGCAAAGGTATTTCATTAGTTTGTTCGCTAGACACACAATCGAAACCCATATATAGAAGACACAAGCCGTGAAAAGAACGTTAATTTTTGTGTTGCTAAAACAGGAAAAAAACTCCTTCTCTTGATTAACACCTGGTTTTAGTTATTTTTGTCCGTCAGTTGATTAATCTCCCGAATTTTACTCGAATCTCCCGGTTTTTTTACCTCGATCTCCAGATTTCCGGTTCTTTGAGGTTGAGAGGTCTGTTACTTTACAACAAATGTGGCTACCTTGTCACTTCATGACCTTACATAAGGTCTCACACGAAGTACTACCCTGTGCCAAGTTCTACATAGGATACTCCCGTGTTACCATGACGTGACTGTCACGTAACACAAGTCAAAAACTGCAAGTAGCATGTACATGTATACTCTACCAAGGTAGGGCCTTTCCACTAAAGTCAAAAAATCCTCCATTTTTTGACTCGTCCAAAGAACCAATCACCGTTACCAATCCCTCAACTGATTCTTTGATGGTTAGTGTTGCATTTTGTCCCCCCATGTCTGTTTTCACCCAGCCTGGATGTAACGCAACCGCCAGGATACCATCACTTGCTAGATCAATACTTAGTGACTTTGTGATCATATTGAGCGCTGCCTTGCTCGGTCGATAAGGGTACATTGTGCTCCAAGTGTTCCCAGCTATCGAGCCAGCTCCGGATGAAATATTCACAATGAACGTTTTAGCAGAACCTGCACTGCTTTTTTGAGACGATGAACGGCGAAGAAGAGGCAAGAACGCTTTGGTCAACATCAAAGGAGCTACAGCGTTAGTTTTGTACACATCGAGCATGCTTTCTGCGGTGACTTCGTCGAGTTTAGATCTATCCATGACCCCAGCGCTGTTTATTAAAAGATCCAATCCACGGCCTTCCAGCATTTTATCCACCTCGGATACAATCCGACTAAAACTATCAAAATCGTTCATATCCATTTCCATCACGTGAAGATTCTTGTTGCCTTCGGCGAGTGATTTCAGTTCTGAGGCGCGCTCCAGCGATCTACAGGTGGCAAAGACATGCTCCGGAGGATTAGGGAGGCTTAGAAATTGTGAAATAAATTCTAAACCGATTCCACGGTTGCAGCCCGTTATGAAAATGGACTTGAATGGCCACGAACTGGAACTGCTCACTGCCGCCATGTTGAGAATAGTGCCCAGCCCTTCGTCTGTTTCAGCGAGGGAGTGGTGAGTGCCCGGGCTAGGTGCGGGAAGAGAGGAGCGGGGAAGGGGGGTCAGTGTTGTTGGATCTTTATCTTAAAAATACAAGGAGGACAGAGTTAAGATAGGCCTTTTCTTGCTTTAACAACTTACTGGAAACAAAGAAATAAAAAAAACTGATACAGTTTATAATGGCTTGGAAACAACTAACAACATGAGTGCAATCATGTTCAGTTAGCAAGTAGAAATCAAAGGCAAAGCAATCAGATTCACACATGCGTGACAGACTGTTAAACGAAAATCGTGTGTATGGCTTCCTAAAGTACTAGAAAGACCAAAAGGTGACACCAGGTAAGGTTGTATGTTTTATTATAGCTTTCGTATGATATTTGGAGTTATTTTTCTCAACTTTATTTTAAATACATACATGTACAAGCTCTTGTAGTTCATCCATATAAACTGTCGTAGTACGCTTTGGTAACCTGTGCATGCAGCTATAAAATTTTGACATTTCCTACAACTACAAGCAAACTACAGAAACAAGATGGATGGATGGATGCAAGCTTATTATGGGCTCATTTTATTTAGCTCTGCCTACTGTACTACAGTCGAACCTCTTCATACAGACACCTCTGTAATACGGCCACCTCTCTATTATGGACGATCCCCGATGTCCCAAAAAAATTATCATATGTTTTCTAATACAGACCCTCTCTAATACGAACAACGGACACTAAATGTCAGCCCCAGGGAACAAATTTATATAAACTTAACCACTTTATTACAGACACTCCAGTGATCATGCAATGATATTTTGCATTCGTAATGGCTATTCACTGTTTGTGGTTACAAAAACAACATTGTAACACTTTATTCATCTTTTATGTTTTCGAATTTCTTCGTAGTGATAATTTTTTACCGGAAGCATTGCGTTGCAGAACATATTGAGTTACTAAATACTTTAAGCTGTTGATAAAGTCAAAAGTGACGTCATAGTGGTGACCTCTTTAAAACGGACACCTCTCTAATACAGACACTTTGGGCTGTCCCTTTAGTGTCCGTATAAAAAATTTATAGAGGTTCAACTGTAATATTTTTCACTGTCAACGCAAGACATTAAACTGCAGGTAGTATATATCTTCTACATAGGATACTCTCATGTTACATAATAATAATAATAATAATAATGTTCTTTACCCAGGGAGCTCACATCACCAAAGGTGTTATTCAGTGAGGCCCTTACCATTACGTGACCGTCACGTAATACAAGTCAAAAACTGCAAGTAGCATGTACAAGTCCACTCTACCAAGGTAGGACCTTTCCACTGAAGTCAAAGAATCCTCCACTTTTTGATTCGTCCAAAGAACCAATCACCGTTACCAATCCTTGGACTGATTCCTTGATAGTTAGTGTTGCATTTTGACCCCCCATGTCTGTTTTCACCCAGCCTGGATGTAACGCGACCGCCAGGATACCATCACTTGCTAGATCAATGCTCAGTGACTTAGTGATCATATTGAGCGCTGCTTTGGTTGATCGATAAGGATACATTCTACTCGAAGTGTTATCAGCTATCGAAGCAAGAATGGTTGAAATATTCACAATGGCAGTTTTAGCAGAATCTTCATTACTCGATGCACGGCGAAGAAGGGGCAAGAACGCTTTGGTCAACAACAGAGGGGCAACAGTGTTAGTTTTGTAAACAGTGATCATGCCTTCTGCGGTGACTTCATCGAGCGTAGATCTATCCATGATTCCAGCGTTGTTTAATAACAAATTCAATCCACGGCCTTCCAGCTTTTTATCCACCTCGGATACAACTTTACCGAAACTTTCAAAATCGTTCACATCCATTTCCATCACGTGAAGATTCTTGTTGCCTTCGGTGAGTGATTTCAGCTCTGATGCGCGTTCCAGAGATCTACAGGTGGCAAAGATATGCTCTGGAGCATTAGGGAGGCTTAGAAATTGCTTAACAAATTCTAAACCGATTCCTCGGTTGCCGCCTGTTATGAAAATGGACTTGAATGGCCACGAAAAACTACGCACTGCCGCCATGTTGACAAGAGTACGACCCAGCCCTTCGTCGCCCTTCGTCCGTTTTAGCCAGGGAGAGGTGGGGAAGAAAGAGTCAAAGAGTCGGGGGTGGGGGGGGGGGCAAAGGAAAAAGAAGAAAAAGAACTTTCTTGAACAAGTGGGCCATTGTAACGTCGTCCTAAATAAAGTAAAGAAGAAAATATTCCTTTTCATGAATCATGTTTTTAGAGCTAAATTATTTCTTGTCCTATTAAAAATAATAATATTAAAAATCGAAAGCTAATAAAGCGACCCACCCCTCCCATAATATTCAACTTAGTTGTTAGGATTGCAAAGTTTATCGGGAAGGTTATTAAAGATGGCGGTTCAAGCAGCAGCCCGAAGCTATGGCAGTCTCTCATTGAATGACATTTTCGGAGAAAGAAAGAATGCTTCAAGGGACAACGAACTAACTAAGGACATATCAGGAAATTTTTGGAACGACTGTCGATTTGCTGTACCGCCTGGAACTGATGTAAGTTCAATAATTTTAAACCAGTGTAATTTGCTTAGTCATCCGGCGAAGGTTATCCCAAATTAAAGATGCCTTTCGCCATTATTTTCCTTTAACAGACTAAGTTTGCTGTTTGTAAAGCTTATAATTTAATGCGTTTAATGTAATTTAAGGAGGTAATTCCATTTTTTTTATTTTTTTCGTTCATGGCAAAGTTGGTTAGGTTTCTTTTATGACATTTCCACGTGCTAAAATGATCCAAATACGTTGATCGCTACAGCAAACAAATTGATTGATAATACCCTTCAGGAAGTAAAACAAGTTTTATCTCACATCTGTTAAATAGAAAAGCAGTATAGCATGAAGTTCTTGAAGTTTGTCAACTTTTTTTGAGAATAGATTTATAAAAACTGGTTCATTTAAAGCTTGACATCTCCAAATATAATTATAAACTTCTTATAAAATTGTCACTTGTTAAATTTCTTTTTTGTGGTGATGCACATGTAATAATTCAATAATTTCCCTTTCAACAGAGGTTCACTGTTAACAACACAAAGATAAACAACGCCATGTAAATAAAACTATTTTTGACATACACTGTAGCTGTACAAGTTAACATATTTAGGATTTATAGTGATTTTAGAGAAAAGTAAACGAGGGTGCTGCAGGATTTTTTCCTTTAGTGTTTTTTTTTATCTGTGTAGCTTCTAAAGCATGATCTGTGAGCAGCGAAGCTGCAGCCGTGATCCTTTCCAAGTTATTGTAAGGGCTAATTCAGGTCATGTGTTCATGCTTACAATTGCCGCATACAACAGATCATACTTACGGTACATATTGACTTGGGTCTCATTTGCTTGTGCATGACATACAATCAGACAATCATAAACATTCATTCCAATCATGAGCAAGTTTATATTGTGAGTATGTTGTATGTAATAGTTGTGAGCAAAAATTACACAGTCTGAGTGTCTAAAGCTGCGTTCACATTAGGCCTAAACATGATTAGTCTGATCACGAATGAAACATGTTTCGTTGTGAAAAGTGTTCACATCAGGCAGTTTATTGCGCGAATCATGATTGAAACATGTTAAGTCTGATCATGATTGAAACTACCTCAGACTAAACACGTTAAAAATGGCAGACATGTGATGAGGGAGGCGAGTGCCCAAAAGCTTCAAATTTGGGCCTTCTGTGTTATCAAATGTTTATTTAAAATGTGGGCTAATAAAGTTATACAATATGTATTATCGGTGATGGATAGAAAGCAGAATATCGCCACGAAAGTTTACGACGGTGACTACAAGGGCGCAGCATTACAGCATTGCAATGCAAAAACAAACTTCACAAAATAAAAATCTTCTTTCACCGAATGATAGCGCAAATTCTGACAATACTGTCTTCTTGAAAACGTTTGAAGGCGCTGCTTCATCGAAGGGCTTGAAAATAAACAAAAAGACAAAGATTTAATGGAAACTTTGTTGTACTTTCCAGCTATATTTTTGCGGTTAATTAAAGTGTAAAGATTTATGCAAGAACCGTGAAACCACATAAATTACACATCAAGCATGAAACGTGTTTGAAACTAACACCTTATGTGAACAATGCAAAAACAAGCATGTTTAGGTGAAACATGTTTCGTTGAAACATGTTTATTCTAAACATGTTTCGGAGTTAAATGTGAACGCAGCTTAAGTCAACCATGCTTATGAAAGAAAATGTCAAAAAGTACCAGTGGACATGTCCTCTTTTTGATGCATTTTCATGCCTTCTAGCCTGTAGAGTTTCTGAGACCCTTTGCTAGTGGAGAAGGTGATGTCAAAATCCATTTTGACCATGGGACAACCACTCTGGCCTTCAAATTCCAACATGGTGTCATTGTCGCAGTGGATTCAAGATCAACTGCTGGATCATACATTGGTAAGCTGATAGGTCCTGTGTTTAAAACATTATTTTGATTAATCAGATGGTGACATTTAAAATTATTTAGTAACATGCAAAAGTTCAAGTCATGGCAAAAGGATGCCATAAATGAGAAGAGCATTAT
>NW_027558353.1:0-11289 GCF_052425735.1 Oculina patagonica
AAAAATAGTGCTCAAATATTCCCTTTTGGAAGCAGTTAAGAGGATTTCATGTGATTGTCCCTCTGTATTCTCCAGTAATATTGTTCAGTTCTAGGGATAATTGAGCTCTAATGCAGCAGCAAATTGTTCATTTTATCTTATTTCTTACTGTTTAGGACGCTTTTCTGTCACTGGCTCATTGGACTATGAGTCTTACACAGGAGGTGTGTATCAAGTCCAAGCATCCAGTAGCCCACAACAAGTTGCTACTGAAAAAGTCACTATTACAGTCACAGACACAAAGGATCCGCCAAGGTTTAGCCAAAGTAAATACGTAATTAAAATAGACGAAGATGTCAGAGCAGGTACAACAATTTCAGTGACCAAACCAGATGGTTCATCGGGTGGGTTGGTCATTAACGACGCAGACACTCCAAAGACACAGTTTGAGTGTACTATTGAGAACATTCAATCTTTAGCTGTAGAAAATCAGTTCAAAGTAACATTGGTAACCAGTGGCAACAATGGTGAATGTAAACTTGTCACTCAGGCTCCGTTTGACCACTTTGACACCCCCAAGTTTAATTTTGAAGTGCGAGCTACAGATAAGAATTACAGAAACATGTTTGCCTCAGCCCTGGTAGAGGTTCAAATACAAGACAAGAACAATCATGCCCCACAGTTTTCACAAAGTTCATACATGGCTTCTGTGAGCAGCAACTTTCCAGTGAGGAATTCAATCCTAAAAGTCACAGCAACAGACAAGGATGCTGGCTCATTTGGAGAAATCACATACGAATTGCTTAATACTGAAGACAGAAACAGGTAAAAAGTTTTCATATGTTTTTCTTTGTAATTCTGTGTTATCTAGAATCTAAGTTTTGTCATGAGACTCCCGGTTTTCAGTGTGGTCTCACGGTCTCACAGTGAGAGACAAAAATCTTAGGGTAAACAGATTCACAAGCAGATAGGAAGCAATTTCTTTGTATATACGGAATTAAAAAAAATTAATTCCGTAAAAAATACAAATGAATTCTGTGCATTCCGTGGTTGCTTAAGGTTCAAACACAATCCATTATCATATTTAGCAGCCACGTACTCCTGTACCAAGGAAGGTTATTATTTACCAGTCTCTCGCATTCTGGTTAAGTTATCAACAATGACACTGACTATTTATGTGAATATTTAGGAATGAATGTGTGGTTCCAGAAAATGTCTATAATCCCCCCAACAGAAGGGATTGGAAATTCCTGGGGGTAGGGGCTGAGGCGGGGGGGGGGGGGGGTCTCAGAGTCCATAAACTCTGAAGGAAATATATGAAACTTAATTGTAATTTCCAGAGGGGTGTTGGGGTGGGGGTGGGGTGGCTGTTAGGAGAAAAACTCTTCAATAGAAAAGGTATGGATAATTTTCAGAACTTCACAATGTATTAAAACCATGAAAATAACCTTTATATATTTAACAAATAGATTCCATTTTGCCGTGCGTCTGTTCAGTTATAGATCACAGATGACGTCAAAATGTGGTAACAACAAAAAAAGTGGCCCACGAGCCGCTAGGCGAGTGGGTCACTGTTGTTCTTACCACATTTTGACGATCTATAACTGAACAGACCCACGGCAAAATTGAATTTATTTGTTTTATATAATAAAACTCTGATTTGGACTATGAACTCTGATCACGCGCGCGAGTCACACCACCGCGTGACGTCATCTATGCGTCTGTACTCTAATAGATCATAAGTAAGAACCAATCAAAATGCGCCTAGAATTCAGGTTATTATATAATATATCATATCACATAGTATTTTAAGTGAGTCATAAACAGGTAACGAAGACTTTCTTGTTATTAGCACTTGGTTTTGTTGTATTTGTCCACCATTTGATCACTCTATCTCCAGGATTTCAGCCTTGATCCCCAGATTACCGGTGCTTTGAGGTTGAGAGGTCTGCTCAGAAATACAGAATATTAATTTTTGTTTATTTTCTAACAGGTTTAGTCTGGATTCCAGCACAGGTGTTTTAACCAGTGCCAATAACCTGGCAAGTAGGAATAAAAGGTACCAGCTGAAAGTTCAGGCTTCAGACAGAGGTAACTTGATTGTTGAACAAGCATTTAAATGTCTTACCTTGCTTTAATCTGCTTTATAAAATAGCTGGGATTCTGGCAAGTAATTTTATTATTTGAGTACATAAAGAATAGATGCAGTATCACAGGTTCCAAAATGTTTTAAGGTGGCCCGCAGGTATTTCGGGCAGCGGAGGTGCTATTTTTTAAATCGATTTTTGGGCGTGGAAACCTTAACCGATTTCTCTGATTTTTGGTAGTTGAAATAACAAATGTTTAAATTTTATAAAGCTTTAAAATTTGGAACAAACAAAAA
The DNA here is from genome assembly GCF_052425735.1 of Oculina patagonica. Lineage (NCBI taxonomy): Eukaryota > Metazoa > Cnidaria > Anthozoa > Scleractinia > Oculinidae > Oculina > Oculina patagonica. The sequence goes on from NW_027558353.1 coordinate 2,363, forward strand.
CAATGAACACGAAATATTAGCACTTTTAAATAAACCTATTTTTTTAATAAAACGCGAATATTTTCTGAACGCGAAGATAGATTTTTTCATATTGCTTTAAATAAGTTCAAAATTTTCCAAGAATTCATGTGAGCAAGTTTCAACGAAATCGGCTGGGTAGAAATTGCTGCACATTTGACTATTAGATTTTAGCTTAAATATATTATGCTTGTGTATTTTTACCAGTTATTACAACAACGCTTGTGTAATGTTTAGATTGCATTGATTATTTGAAAGCTGCCAGCTAAAACAATGCTGGAAATTCTGAAAAGATCGGAAACTCCTAGCAAAAGTTATAGCAAATAAAACAAGATGTTTATGGTGCGTAAAATGTATTTTTTAAAATATTCATTATTTTTTGAACTACAAAAAAAACTACCGTTTTTTTTTCCCTTTATTTTAAAGTATGAGAAAATCCAGCATGTACACAAACGGCCTTATCTAGTTTTGTGTGTGTAGTCTTGATGCAACTCGCCAAATTCGGCTTGTGAAGATAGCTACCTCTCGTCTTTCATTTGGGAGCGCTTTGGAAATCCTTGTGTTCTAGTAAATTATTCAAACTTGCCACATTCCAAGATTTTTAGCACCTGGAAATAAACAGGTGTTCATTTCCAGGTGCTAAATAATATATCGCGATTTAAAGAAAAGTTTAAAATTCTACATTGAGATATTTTATTTTAATGTCGTAAAAAACACGTTTTCAGGTAATGCTGTTGACATGTACACGAAGCAAAATCTTTAATTTCGTTCAATTATCTTAATTCCTGTGCATTAAAAATAGTTTTTAATATAAGATCAAAGTCTGTTTTGTTGAAGTAGACTAATACTTTAATGTAATAATGATTTTTTTCTAGAAACATTAGTTCCCCATTTGAATTAATGGGGTTCCTAATTTATACCTCACGGGTCGTATACCGTAAAATTCCGGTTATAAGCCCCTCCACTAATAAGCCCCCCTGGTTATAGGCCCATCTACCTGGAAACAAAAAAATACATCCGATTATAAACCCCCCCGGATATAAGCCCACCTCTGCCGGTTGACAGTACTGAACTGGGCTAAATGTTGCTCTATTATGCATTTTTAACTTTAAAAGTTATTTCGATCAACACTCCGGTAGCTTGTTCCGAAACGTTTTTTCTATTCCGCGTATAAGCCCTCCCGGATATAAGCCCCTCCGCTTATAAGCCCACTCAAAACCACTTGTGAAGTTGTATAAGCCCAGGGCTTACAGTACCGCTCAGAAATAAGCGTCCATCGTATACGCACCTTATACGCACATACGCAGACGCATATACGCACATACGCATACGCGCGTATGCAATGAAGTGTAAGCACATACGCAGTTCTTTGTTATTCATTGCTCTTGGTTCTCATTGTGTTGTATTGTTGGAGAAAACAAATGAAATATCTTTGCGAGAAAATTATAAAACAGCGTTGGTCGATCGTGTTTATATGGTGCGCCGTGAACATTTATCATGTTTGTTAATTTTTTTGCAAGATACATCGCACGCGCCGGTGAGACTTGTTTGTGAATTAATTGCCTACTTGAAGCGACACGGCTTAGAAGCGAAAAAAAAATCTCCGGTTCTATCTGGCGTAAATGGGCGATTCAAACGGGAAAAGAGTATTCAATGAGTAGAAACGATGTTCTATTAGAGTTTATATGGTGCGCCGTGAACATTAATCTTGTTTTTTAACATTTTTTACAAGATAAACTTTTGGTCTCTTCACACGCGCCGGTACGCCGGCGACACTGTTTATGAATTAATTGCCCATTTGAAGCGACACGGCTTTAATAGAAGCGGAAAAATAATTTCTCTGGTTCTATTTGGCGTAAATGGGCGATTCAAACGGGAAAAGTGATCTCAATGAGTAGAAACGATGTTCTATTAGAGTTTATATGGTGCGCCGTGAACATTAAGATTGTTTTTTAACATTTTTTACAAGATAAACTTTTGGTCTCTTCACACGCGCCGGTACGCCGGCGACACTGTTTATGAATTAATTGCCTATTGAAGCGACACGGCTTAGAAGCAAAAAAAAAATTCTCTGGTTCTATTTGGCGTAAATGGGCGATTCAAACGGGAAAAGTGATCTCAATGAGTAAAAACGATGTTCTCTTAGAGTTTATATGGTGCGCCGTGAACATTAATCATGTTTGTTAACTTTTTTGCAAGATAAATCACACGCGCCGACGAGACTTGTTTGTGAATTGATTGTCTGTTGAACCGACACGGCTTTAATTGTTGCGAAAAAACATATCTCTGGTTCTATTTGGCGTAAATGGGTGATTTAAACGTTGAAATAATTTCAATAAGTAGAAAAGATGTTGTATTAACTTATTAACTTGTCTCGCAAGAAAAACTTTTGGTTTTTTCGCACGCGCCGACGATTTTGTTTGTGAATTGATTTTCTGTTGAAGCGCGACGGCATTTAGTAGCGAAAAAAAATCTCTGGTTCTATTTGGCATAGATCGCCAATCTACATGGTGAAGTATTTCCAATAAGTAGGAGCGTAGCTTGTTTTAGAGTAATTGTGATACGCAGTGAATATTATTTATAACCTATTCTTGCAAGATAAACTTTTGGTCTTTCGGAACGTGCCGGGAGTCACGTCACGGCTTAGTAGCGAAAACAAAATATCTTTGGTTCTATTTGGAAAAAATCAGCGATTGAAACGTCGAAATTATTTCAATGAGTCGAAACGATGCTCAAATAAAGTTTATATGATGCCGCGAACATTTATTAGCTTTTCTGCAAGATAAACAATCTTTCCGCACGCGCCGGTAAGTTAAGTAACGAAAAAGTTATTTCTCCGTTTCTATTTTGCATATGTCGGCGAACTCTAAAAGAAGAAATAGCAAGCCATCGAAAGAACAATAAACTATAAATAAAAGAAAAAAACAATAAGCTTGCTCATACATACTGATGAGCATACGCGTATACAGAGTATACGCATATACGCACATACGCAGACGCATATACGCACATACGCAGACGCATATACGCACATACGCATACGCGCGTATGCGCAAAAGCATACGCGTTTTTCGCGTATGTTTTGTATGTTTGTTTGTATGTTTTCATTTAATTGTAATTCTAATAATCAATGTGATGTTTTTCTCATTTTCTTTTCAAGCACAAGGCAATGTCAAAAGCAGTGTGGTTGATGTATATGTTGCTGTGTACAATCCTGGAACAACATTCATTCAGTTTGATCCAACAAGCTATTCTAAAACCATCCCTGAAAGTGCTGGGGTTAATACCCCTGTATTCGATGTATCTGCTAAAGGGCCAAGTTCAATAATATATAAAATTGTTGGTGGAAATCAAAATAACGCATTTAAAATTTCAAGTTCAACTGGACTAGTCAGTGTTGCTGGCTCTCTTGATCGTGAATCACAAGCGACGTACAAGTTGGTTGTCCGTGCCGAGAAAGGCATATTGGCGAAGGAGGTGACGACCACCATTAACATCGGCGATGTAAATGATAACACACCAAGAATAACCTTCTTGGAAACTTCACCTAAAGACATTGCAATTGAAGACTATTCACCAAAGGGAAGTTATGTGATAAAGGTAAGAAACCTAAATCCTTGAACATATTAATAGCCTGTGAACAAGCTCTTTGGGGCAAAGAAAAAGCAGGAAGAAAAAGGAAAGGAGATGGGTGAGGAGGAAGGTAAGGAGGGGATGGGGGAGGGGGAAGGTACAGAGGGGGAGGGGGGAAAAGCCTGTTGACAAAGGATTGGAGCGGCCATTCCACCCCCTTGTAATTAACCAGTCATTAATCTGTCAACAACATGTCATTATCTCTGCTTGGATGCAATGAAATAGATTGCAAGAAAAATGACAGCTTGCTGGAAAATATGTGTTTTTCTCCAGCTTTTTGTAAATAATAAAATGGAATGAAATGAAGAAGGTTCATGCACATGGTTGGTTTTGTTGTTAACTTGTGATTCGAAAAGAGTAAACTTGGTACAGGTCTTCTGCATTTTCAAAAATAAGGAGCTACTTGTTGTTCTGAAGAAGATAGAGTTAGAAAACATGGGATTTCGAGTTGTGCACAAAGAGAGTTTTTTTCAGTTGTTCTCAACAGGGAGAAAATTCCAGCCATTTAACATTTTATTAAATCCACAGTAAACTATTTGAATCACTGTTCCAGGTGACTGCCATTGATCGAGATGCAGGCGATAATGGAGTAGTTAAGTACAGTATCACCACCTCTGGTACACCATTTCAGATAAACCAGAATACAGGTGTTATTACTGCTTCACGGGAAATAAGGTAAGACTATGATCAGTACAAGGTATATATAATAATAATAAATAATAAATAATTTACACACACACTTGTGTGTTTATTTCTAAAAGAACTAACCACCCTATCCCTAGCAAGTGCCTTGTCTCCGATAAGCGCCCTCCCTTAAGCTCTCAAAATAAAAATAAGCACCACAGGTGCTGAATGAAATCATTACAGTACTAATGGCACTTGACTGTCGTGTCGCCACAGTTTTTGAACAAACATTAGTTTTGGTTGCTTGCCCCATTTAACGACAATCTGTCTGTTTGAGGGAAAAATTGTCATGTCTTGTCTTTTTTATTTCAAATAGGAGATCTGAAAAACAGATATGGGACATTGCTGTTCAAGCAACTGATAGCAAAGGTCGCAGTAGCCCTACCTACGGGCTCAAAATCCACGTAACAGAGGGACTGCAAGCACCACAGTTGCAGTCGACCATTTCAGTCTCACTGGATGAAAACAAGGCTGTTGGCTTCACGGTTAAAGACATTTCACCTTCTTCAAAGAATCCTAGCTACAAGTACAATATCGTGGGTGGCAACACCGATGAAGCATTTTGCATCAACCACCAAGGTGTTATTAGTGTGGCAAAGCCATTGGACAGGGAGAAAATCTCCTCGTATGCATTGAAAGTGTCTGTTTCTGTTGGAAATAAGGTCAGCAACACAACGGTTGCTGTGACAATTAGGGACAAAAATGATGATGCCCCTCGGTTCACCAAACCTGTCTACGTTTTTGAAGTGAGCGAAGCCAAAGGTTAGTCACTAAAGCTAACATGATACAGTACAGCGCAGTGCACTACTGTGCAGTAGTAATTTACTAGGTTTTCTATAGAAAGAGTTAATTGTTGTACCATAATTCCCATGTTACACTTCATAGTGTATGTCCTTCCAATTACTTTATATTGTGCAGTTTACTGCAAAAACTGTAAACATCTAACAAAGAGCACGCCACTCCTGAACAGCTATCTCAGCTGTTACACAGAAGCAGTTGGACTTTGGGGTGGGGGGCTGATTGGGGTTGGGGGAGGGAATTATCATCAATGATAGCTGTCGACCAATAAATGAGCGAGAATTGTGCCAGTTAGTGTAAAATAAAATATGTATTACATTGTAAAATTAACATTGATCATCAGTTTTGGAGTGGGTGGCGTGGTGGCCTAGTAGTTAGTGCACCCGACTTCGGATCAAGCAGTCCGGGTTCAAGCCGTAGAGATCACTGTGTTGTGTTAATGCATTTTACTCTCATAGTGCCTCTCTCTACCCATAAATGTATTAGTGTATAAATGGGTACCAGGAAATAGTGCAGCGGGGGTTACCCTGCAGTGGACTAGCATGCCATCCAGGGTGAAGTGGAAATATTCCCAGCCGTTAAATGCTACCGAAACTGGTATAAGCCCCGGCAGCATGGGCCGCTTGGCTCAAGGCTTACCTTAATCGGCTTGGAACGTTTTATGCAAGCCTTTACTTTTTTCATGCACAGGTAAAAATGAAGAAGTAGGGAAAGTGTCAGCAACAGACAGAGACTCTGGTACAAATGGAGAAGTGAGATATGATTTGCTTTACGCAGTGGATGTGAACTCAAAGTTTAAAGTTGATCCAACTTCAGGCTCCATTTCTTCTCTAACAGACCTGGACTATGAGCAAATCAGACAGCACATTCTGTACATCCAAGCTTCAGACAAAGGAATTCCATCTTCTAGCAGTAAGTCACAAGCTTTAAAAGTACTACTTACTCAGACAATAAGCCTGAGTTCTCTTTCAGTGCTATGGCTCATAAAAAATGAGGGTTAGTTGTCTAATTTTTTTAGTAGACACTATAAAGCGACAATCATTAGTACACAAATTCAGGTTTTCAAAAATAATACGACTTTTTTAATTTTCACAAACATGTTTCGACGGTACATCCGTCATCATCAGTGTGACGGTTATGAAAGTTTACAGTGATTTAAAACGTGCCTGTTACAAATCATACGTTACATTGCGTTGAAAAGCAATACGCTAGATAAATTTGTCATCGGACAGAAACTCTCACGTTTATAAGCATTTGCAGGCTTCAGAGTCATGCCGTACCTCTTGTAACTTAGACTGCTTCAAGATCTTAGACTCTGCGCCTACTAAGTACCAGGTTAAGCTTAAGGAGTCTATGTACATCAAGTGGGAAAAGCCGAACCTTAATCAACAGGTCAAACACATCAATTTGACGCTTTCCCTATAGCTGCACGTGCGCGCGCTTCTTTTTAATTCCGTTAACTTCGAAACAGGGGGGAAGCAACTTCCCATACATTCTCTTATATGAAATCTGAGCGATGCTCTCACAACTTGCAAAGCAATCATCGGGGCGGTAGTGAGCGGATGTCTCTAAGGCGCATGAGCAGCTCCTTTCTTTGTGAACTTGCCAAAATAAAAACAACATGGGACCAGTGAGAGAGCTCGATTTTTTTTTATATATGTAGTAATAAAAAAGACTTTCTAAGTTTTGTCTTTAAAGCAGCGAAAATTTCTCCGGAAAGGTTCTTGGTGTCAATATGTGGTGTTTGTTATGAAATAAAACCATCACTGGAATGGTAATGAAAACGTGGCGATCGAATATTCCCGCGCTGGTCGGAGCTATTGTTCTTGCCGCTCTATTGTTTGAGGTTGTTTGTTGACTTGGTCTTTCTTTGTTTTACTTCATTTACAATCCCCATGTGGGCCAGTTGAAAATCGTGGTACAAACATGTCAAACATTTGCATTTCAGCACTGAAAAGTAGCACGGCATCACAAAATTCTGCGTTCTTAAAACTACACGACGATGACGAAATTTTCGGATTTAAACGCGCTGCTTTTAGATTTTTAGTTAAGAGAATTGAACCCCTTTCTAATAAGTAATTCCACGACATAGCAGCTTCCATTTCGCGGGAAAAGATTGCCTGTTGCATCATCGTCCAAAAACCGCTGACTACATCGTGAATTGATCGCTTTGCAAGTTATGAGAGCATCGCTACTCGGTCCCAGACCTCGTTTCTTCCCCCCCCCTGCTTCGAAATTTATCTAGCGTATTGCTTTTCAAGGCAATGTAACGTATGATTTGTAACAGGCACGTTTTAAATCACTGTAAACTTTCATAACCGTCACACTGACGATGACGGATGTACCGTCGAAACATGTTTGTGAAAATTAAAAAAGTCGTATTATTTTTGAAAATTTCTACAATTTTGCTGCTGTCTCGACAAATTCAGGTATTTTTAAGCAAAATGTCTTGACAATTTTCTCTATCTGTTGAGAAGAAGACTATGGAACTGGCATGGCGCGCGATTAGAATGCCCACACTCAGAAACATTTTAAATTTGTATTAAAGTCGCGAGCATAGTCACGCATAGGACTTTGGCTTGTGCGAGTTTGAGTTGAGTTTTTTTTTTAATCAGTCGCTTTTTTGAGGATTTGTGCGTAGGTTTTGTTCCTACCGTGTTACCGTTTGGAGGTGTTGTTTTGGCCGATTAAACATACTTTCTATTTGAGGTATTTGCGTTACTGCTCACGAACATTGTCAAGGGCAACCCGTGCATGATTGTGTTTTATGAGCGAGTAGACAATTATGAAAGATTATCTTAGATTATCTAATAGAACACATTAATTAACAATTATATATAAATGAGGACAAGCCTTTTTTATAAACTTAAGTACCGTAAAAACCCCCAGGCATAACTAATCGATGACATCAATGAAATCAATGAGTAATCAATGAGTAATCGATGGGTAATCAGTTGATTAGTCATTGATTATTGCCGATGATCAATGAGTAATCGATGACTAATCGATAGGCCACAAAATTTTTGGTCATCGATTAGTCATCGATTGCATCGATTAGTCATTGATTGCATTGATTACTCATCGATATAGTCTCGTGGTTGAAAACCGTGACTTGTAAAAGTATAACACGCTATAACAATCTAACAATATCATGGTAACACGTGAAAAAAGTACAGAAAGTAAAAGTGCTTGCAGCTGTTCCGGTGCGTAATGTAAGTGCTTATGATGGATGTCTCCCTAAGCCGAAGCAGTTTTAGTTTGCTGACAAACATCCACCGACCAAAATCTATAACCACGTAGTCGATTCTTGTCTTCGTACTTGTTAGTTTCATTTCCAGACTAGTTGGTTTTCCTGTTCAATTGTTTTGTTATTAATAAAGAGTTGGGTATTTAAAGTGAAATATTGAAATATCATCTCTATTTGTGCTTGGCCTTTCACGTCTTGATATGCCGGAAGGTTATTTGACCTTTTGTGAGCGCGTAATTTCGTCAACAAAAATGCCAGTTATAAAGAAACATATGACTAACATAGAGAAAAAATCACAAAAAATGGTACAAGAAAGCAAGGAATGTGTCTTTTGTGTGCAGTATGATAGTTGATGAGTAATCGACGTCATCGATGAGTAATCGATAGGCCACAAAATTTTTGGGCTTCGATTACTCATCGATTACTCATTGATCATCGCCAATAATCAATGACTAATCAACTGATTACCCATCGATTACTCATTGATTACCAATTGATGTCATTGATCATCGATTAGTTATGCCTGGAAACCCGCAGATAAGCTGCA
>NW_027558354.1:0-11267 GCF_052425735.1 Oculina patagonica
CCTTTTCGAGGCAGCAGACCTATGGAAGGAAGGGTTCCTTTCCAGGTTTCCACCGGGATCCGGAAAGGGTCTCCCACAGCAGCATCCACTGCACAGAAGGCGTGATTTTGTGAATCGCCCTGATGTGGTCTATACGCAACATAGAGTCAATGCTGATCGACAGGGGCAGGGTGTCCTGCTTGTCACTGAGCCGCACTCGGAACTCAATGCTGGGCTGGTAGTGGTTTTCAGCTCGGCACACCCTTCTATCTTTAACTGGAGTGAATGGACACGTCGTTGTAGACGTTTGCCTGACTCAGAGTACGATTCACTGCTCTCTTCTGCTTCAGAGGAGGTGGTACAGGAGTTCCTGAAACTTTTGACAAGCTTCTTGCACAGAACTCTATCCTGCACTGACCTCAATTCACAAGAAAAGCAACAATGGATCCAGTCAGGGTTAGCCCTGTCTCCGTTAGTGGGCACATGCACTCAGTACTCGATTGATTTCTGCTTAGCATGGGCACTGATTGGTGAGTGGACGTCCCGCATCCTCTTCCCGGTCCCAAAAGGGCCGTGGCCTCGGCATGGACATGCCGGTGCGCTATTGCGGCGATATCAAGCCAGAAGCCCGCGAATAGTGGCATGGGCTCGGGCTACCTTTGAACAGGGTGCGCTGCCGTCCTTGCTCTTCCTGCAGGGCCTTGTGCCTATTTTTACTTTGCCAGGAGATAAAATGTTTCAAGCCACGGGACTATGCAGCCACAAGCAAAGGCCACCCATCATGCACGCCTATGGAGGGGCTAAGACTGGAATGGCGCAAGCACTGCAATCCATTGCAAGTGAGGGCTGGCTCCCACTTGCTGCTGCCATGGTTGGAACGAGTGATAAACCACCCCTTTGGACAGATCTTGGGCTACGCCCCGTGGTAGGCACCACGCTGGACATCAAACTGGAGCCGTGTCCCCTGGCACGCAGAGAAGTGGCCCTGCTCCTCTCATGCTGGAAACGTTGGGACACTAAGTCAGTTGCTGACAGTGCCATCAATACATGGCTCAAGGGAGCAAATCCAGAATTTGGGCCCGACTGTGAAGACTCACCATGCTATGGAATCAGGAAGATGAATGTGCTGGAGGTCATGCGCCTCTTTGGAGAGTGTGGGTTCGAATTTCTGCCTGAGACAGATCTACAAAGACGTCCAGGATTGGAAGTGGTGATGACAGTGGGACTGCACTTGTGTGCCCTTGAGATGACGGATCAACAAGTGGACACCCTGGCCTGCATAGCGCTTGCTGGACAGTTACCTGAATTCTTCCCGCTTTTGGAATGGAGTTATGCGGTTAAGAAGTCCTTCATGTCTCAAGAAGTGGTGACCTGCGCCAACCGAGATCAATGGAATGAAGTGTGTACAATGCTTCAAGAGGTAAGCAACACAGAACTCTCCCTGAGATCCAAGAATGGCACCACCCTCTGGACCAGGGCAAACCCATGCCTACCTACCCCTGAGGACGATGCTTTTCCACTTCAGGTCCTTACCCCTCCACCATCCAGGGAACTTGCCCGAATGCCGGAGGTCGTCCAAATTGAAGCTACAGGACTAGGTGGGAAGAATCTAGGAGTGGACAGGCCATGGGACATCTCCATCAGAACGGACCCAGAAGGACAAAATGTCTATGGACCTTCGTTAGCAACTGTGGAGGACATTGTCATCGAGCCCGATGAGTCGGGGGGCATGAGCACCAAGCATGTCACCTCTCTTGGAATCTCTAAGGCAGCACATGAATTTTTGACCCTACACTATTTCGCCCTTGACAGTGCTGAGTGGTGGGAACAGATCCTAGGGGAGTTGCTCCCCAATGCACAGTTCCCTGCGGCAGTCATTAGGAGGACTATTGCTTACCAGATGTTTATGGCGGCTCACATTGCTCCGTCGCACCGAAGGCCACCTCATCCAGTGTGGGAAGATTCCCTCAGTCTCATTGCTGATCTCCTGTTTGGAAGTGGAGTTGACCGCTATGTGGGTGCAATGCAGCGAGCTGATTCCCCTCTGGAGGTAAATGTGAGGGGATTCTCTGCTGGGAGCTACTCTGGCCTGGCTTTTCTTCACATCCTTTGGTCCATACCTAGAGTGACAACTAAAGGCTGCCTTGGTGCCATCGCATGCCCGCCTGCTCTGTTGAGCATGAGCCGAGCGAAAAGGGCAGACCGGCTCCATCTCATCCACTACGAGAATGACAGTTTGTGCTCATGGAAGCCGGGCCTTCAACAGATACAAGGCTGCTGCACCTCCTTTACCTATATCACCAATGAAATCGCTTCCTACAAGGGACACTTTGGACCAGATGACCATGACTACTCTCACTGGATGGCCCTTGAACTACCGCATGGAAGTTACGCTTTGCGTGTCCTGCTCTTTATTCGACCTGCAGCGGCTTCGAAGGCCAGAAGAGATGCAACCCCTCTTCGTCTTATTTCCTGGCTTAGCTACAAACTCAACCCAGAGCTGGAACAGTTCATCGAGAAGGCAATGGAGCACCTTTCCACTTGGACAGAAACTGAAGGGGGTAAAGTCTTGACAATGGGCAAGGAGGCCATTCCTAGGGGAGGGACAGTTGACTCTGAAGAAGAGCTCCGCAACGAGCTGATTGAACTGATCAGTGTGGGCAACTTGAAGTACAAACCTCAAGCACTATTTACCTTGTTCCGGCAATTTCTTGACCAGGATATCCTTGCCGAGGCTGATCCACTTCATGGACCTGGTCCTCCCCCAGCTCACGCCCGTACAAGCGGCCTGGGCGGGGGAGGAGAAAACCCTGTGGAGCTGTCACTATATCCGATGGTTACGAGGCGGCACTCAGATGCCACTCCCACGGGTGCAAATCTCTTATTTCTTCTCCTCCCATGACAATATACACCATGTGTGGATCCAATGGAACAGCAACCCTCTCCTGCTGTTCACGGACTCCAACGATGGTTGAAGCACTGCTAGTGGAATATTTAGCCAACAAAGCCAGCCACATGACACACCAGCAAATACCTTCAGATGGTTGGTGTAAGGGCATGGCCATACTTATTTACTATCATGGATATGGGAACACGCACCATCAAGCAGGTCCTGATCTGCAGAAGAATCTAGGATGAATAGAGGCAAGAGAGGTGAAAACCGCTTATGGAAGCGAGTCACCCCTTCAGTGACAAGAATTTGCATTGGCTTCCCTCCAACCTTGCTGAGTCTTTTTGTAAAGAATGCGCTCTATCGAGAGGAGGTCTCGCACCCATTGCGCATCTTGACACCCTCAATCTGGGATTGACACTGAAGAACTTTGTGGCTGATGTCTTTGTGGAAAACATCCTGTTTCTAGGCGACACCAGGAGTGCCGATGATCTGTCGGTGTTCACCAAAATGGCTCCTGAGAGGCTCTGCTTGGGATGGATTGAGAGAGATGAGCCCTTTGCGCCCATCCCCACAAGGAGAAAGGAAGAAACTCTTCTACGCTGCCTAGTAACCCTCACCCTTTGTCCTGCACGGCGAAAGTGCACAAGACACTGAGTGCGGAGGAAACTGCATTGAAAATTGCTTTGAGGCCTCTGATCATCAACAAGGATGGCACTCGTGGCTGCGGTTACCCTCGATGCATCAATCACTGCTTGAGGGCAAAGACGGATTGCCCCATCAGTGGCGTCTTCGGTGCTGGCAAAACCCTCTCGGCCGCTGCCATGATTGCCGGTCTGCTCGTCATGGATCCGTCCTTGACAAATCATGATTGTCACAGCTGAAAATGTTGCTGCGCATGCCTTCGTTAAGCCACTTCCTCCGGCTAGGGCTTCCTGAATCGATCAACTGCTTAGTGGGTCGACTTGTTGGCTATGTTGAAATGAAGAAAGGGCCAGCTAACCAAACTGCCCTGGACATTCCTCCTGCCTTCCGGAACGATGTACTAAGGAGCAAGCGAGTTATTGTCGGGTGTGGCGGAGGCTTCCACCAGGAGTGCCAACAACCGTACATGTCCAGTAGCATCTTGGATGGAGGAAGCTGACGTAGCTCTCAATGATGAAGGGCAGGCAGCATGGAAACCTGGATGAGGCCTCAGCAACAGCGAGGGTGCCGCGCAAATGCCTGGTGGTTTGGTGTGGCGATCACAAACAAACACCTGGTGGTCTGAGGAAGACTGATGAGGCCAAAGCCTTTAGGCGAAAGCTCCTACGCAGACCCATTGCGCTCAGAGGAGACACGAAACACTTCCAACCCAATATGTTAGGCAAGGTGGTTCTCAGGTATCTGGACGGATGGATGAACCCCTGATCCATCGGGTCCAGGTTATTCTCAGAGCAACCATGGAGGCAGGAGTGTCTCCTCCGAAGAGGACATCGTCACCCTGCAATTATTGTGTCAAGAAGTTGGGTGCCCTTACCACGAAGAGCCGCGGTCCACCGCCTGCAGTGTTGCACTGGTAGTGCTCTGGATGGGCCTGCACCAAGAGAAGTTTCCTTTGTTGGCTACCACACATACATGCTGCGGCAGGAGTGGCGGGACCCCAAAAGTGGGCGTTGATTCTCCCAAGCAGTGCCAGAGTGTCGCTTGTTACCTACACCGCTGTGGATCGCAGTACGATATCCTGAGTTGGACAATGTACAAGAATGACCTGATGTGCTTTGGTAACCATCCAGCCAGGCGAACATGCCACCAGTGGGGGCTTCCTCCCGCTCTTTTGGGATGCTCCTTCGGCTTATATGCATGCTACGCATGACATTGGTTCTGCGGTTGATTGGTTTCAAGCCAAGTGGAACTCAATTTTGATGAGAACGGGTGTCTTGCGGTTCTGCACTACCGAAACAAAGATGGTCGCCACCTTCGGCAACTCTGAGTGGGTCACTCCAATCAGATGGTGCGGTATGTCCAAGAGCGTTACATCCCAGTGCAGGCATGACCGCCCACTCCGTACTCTTGGCGCAAACCAAAGTCGGATTCTCAGTGGTGGTAAGGGGCAGGCATATGAAAGAACTCTTGGAGAATGAAGTCCTTGCTCGTGCCCTGAAGAAGCCTATGCCCGCGCGATGGCAGCACTCACACGAGCCCAAAGCTGTGCATCATTATGGGCCCCTCGACATGCGAGGTCTGCCTGGCGCGGCTGCGTGATAGGCTGTCTCAAACATGGTGCGGGTGTTTGTGGGGTGCATGACTGCAACCAGTGCTGCGGAAGTGTTCCTGAAGGATGGTTCTCTTAATGATGGCCCAGATGATGATGCATTTCTCCAGTCCCTACGGAGGTCCTTGAAGACTGCACGAGGGGCTTATCCTCCTGTCGCCTTATGGAAACTACCAAGAGTTCAAGTCCCTGCGAACAATGATCCGAAGATCAGACTTGATGGTGGTTGATCCTGACAAGATCGCGCAGTGTGAGCCCTCAGGTGTAATCTGTGATTTCCATGAACTGTCGTGGATCGCTAGACCCAGCGGGTAAGCCTCAACACTCTGCCTGTCCCGTTCTCCGGAAAGCGAGTGTCCTTTACCAAACAAAGATATGTCTTTGCATATGGAATGGATACCTGGATAAGACCCTGCTATTTGCTTTGGCCTATCAGAGGAGGCAATGGATGTTCTTACTGGTCGATCCATGGTCAGGCAATCATCTTGACTTCGAAGCTGCTATGTTTAGAAGCCAATTGGAATCGAACACTCCTTTGATGCTTTTTCTCTGGAGAAGAAGCGTCCACTGAAAATTGATGCTGCCTCCGCTCTGAACATCCAAGAGGAAAGATGTGTCTGACTAAGCAGTGGTCAATCAGGATGCGGCCACGCGATTTGAACTCACACCGGTCTGGGCCCCGGCTGAAATCACTCAGCCAAACGAGCGAAGACTCGCTGGAAGCAAGGCTGTCTTCCGCAAAGCAATGTGCCCAGGCCACTCCAAGAGTGATGAGAATGAGAAAGCGCAGTTCTGGAAGAAGAGGATAGTGACAGCTCTGGCTCAAACTCTGACGCTGTAGCCAAGACGAGTCCTCAGATGTGTCTGATTTGGAGAAATCTGACGAGCTGCACACTGATTTCTGTGCTTTCACCCAAAAGTGGATCCACGAACGCTGGAACGGGATGGCTCAACCAACCAAGAACGAAGAGGTACCTGGCATTGACCTACCTGGCGGGATGAAAGCACTTCACCCCTTGCCAACGTATCTAAACCTGGCCGTTGGGGAGATTGACCATTCCGTCTGTGCAGCCAGCAAGCACCTGGAGAGACTTCTTGAAGGGTGCTGCAATGAAATCTATGTGCGAAACATCAATCCTGACTTGCAACCGTACTTTGTCAGGAAGTTTGCAAAGGATTGGTGGTAGTGCTTGCTTTCCATCTGGCAAAGACAATTGCCGCGCTGTTTCGACATGCATTGCATCATCCTAGCAAGGTCCTCTATGATCCTGAGACTGAACAATTGTTCTTGCCACTCTTCTGGTTCTACCCCATCCACAAGAGAAATGCTTAACTCAGCGTCTAGGCATCGATTCTAGCAAATCTATGGAGCTTAGACGAGCTGCGAGTGGGTTAGTGGAAGGTGATTTGCAGAACGGAGGACAGTCGTCCAGGGGGAGAGGGAAAAGCCTGGGAAACCCAAACAGAAAGGCTTGCTTGCAAAGCTTCGAGGAATGGTTTGGATCCATCAACATGATGAATATTCTCTATGTCTGGTTCCCTGCCAGCTGGGGTCCTCGGTCGTTGGAAGCCATCCAGACACGGAATGCGATTTGTCTGGCGAAGAAACCAATAGTACGGGACCCACACATCTTGATCGGAAGGAAGCTGCCAGGGCTCGCGGGCCCGAGAAGTCACCTGTCGGATCCAAAAGTGGAACATCAAGCGCAAGAGGGCTTCCACTCCCATCTTGGTTGCAAATGCAAGAGTTGATTGGCTTGCCATGGAGGATGAGGACATTACAAAGAAGTTTCCCATCCTGTTCGAGGGCATATTGAAGGATGGGTATCCGCAAAGGGCGGCCTCTGCGTGGTAAAGGTGCCCAACCGCAAAATTTACGGTGTCAATGCTCCTCCCAGGACCAGCTCTGCGGCAGAATGGGAGAGCTATTACAATCCAGACGCCAATTTTGGCCTACACTTACCACTCGGCATGCCTCTCTTGTCCCGGTGAGTGTTGAAGCCCTGAAGCGTGAACGCCGACAAATGCATGCCAAGCACCTTTGGTACAACGTGAACACAGGTGGAGGATCTCAAGTGATGCTTGAAGTGTTTGCTCTCACTGGACCCACCAGAGATGACATCTGATGGCATCCTTCCTCACAATGCAGGTGCAAGAACCCCTAGGAGGAAGGCTGCTACACTGGAGAAGACGTGGAAGATGTCAAACAAGAAATGGGAGGATGAGCAGCTATTATTTTGAGCAATACAAAGAAAGGATGGCGCTTGCCCTCCTTGCATTGATCCGGATAAGAGCCACCTTGGCTTTAACATTGACAAACACTGCAAGCATTTCAGGCAACTGGAAGACTCAAAAGCTTTACATGCACGTCGATGGTACATCAAAGAAGGTACGTATCAGACAAGAGGCGAGCCCTGCCTGACGTACGAGACGAGCCTCTCCAGGATGACAATGCAGCTGCCTCCTGTTCAGATGACAAATCAAGATGGAGATGCTGGGATGGAGACTTGCGGATGGATTCAAATAATTATACCGAATGACCTGGACTATGGATGCCTCATGCTTCCTCCATGAGTTCTACACAAGGAGTGTGTTGGGCCGCTTCGGACGTTTCACCCTCTTCTCACCCTCGCGTTTCATATCTCCAAACATTTGCCGGCTTTTGTCTTTTGTTTGTTTTGTGTTGTTGTTTGGTTTTGTTGCTTTGTGTGTGTTTTTGTTTCCTGTTTTTGCTTTGTTGTGTCTTTGGTTCCTGTTTTGTAAAGTGTTCAGTCCTCGAAACTGGCGCAAGTTTGTGACCCTCGATGACTGATGCTGTTGGATCGTTCGCTCGGCTATGGCAGCAAAAAAAAAGAACAAACCGCTCGAGACGCTTTCATGCGTATGATGGCACGGTCCGCCCCGCCCAGCGACGTCATCGTTATCGATGAGTAACTTGATCAACCGGCTGTTTAACAAATGTTTTTAGTTGAACCAACAATTTTTGATGTTTGTTTTGGCATTGATTTGACATGCCTGTTGTCTTGGATTTCTTGTCCAATCTTCATTGATTTGCCGTTTTTCTGCATGCGTTTTTCACAAAACTGTTTGTTCTCACTGTTCCTTAATCGGCTTTTTAACTTTTTGCTGTACAACTTGTTGGCTTGACTTCGACTTTCACTTGTTGTTGATTCCGGTTTCTCTGAGTTCATTCTTTGGACATGTCCTGGTTTGACCCTTGTTTATGTTGTTTCTCCGCTAGCTTTTGCTTGTTCAAGTGGTTCACCCTTGCGCTTGACGCTCGGCTCGGCCTAGGCGGCGCGCCTTTTTCAAGTCCTCTATCCTGAGCCTCCTCGGACACTCTTGTACTCTTTGCTGAGGCTCCGGCCTCCCTAATCTCTCGGGGGCTTGGCCCCTTTCTCCTCCTCTTCCATCCACAGGCCGTTTAATCGCCTGATCTTTCTTCCACACCACCTTTTCTTCCACACTTCCTGCTTGGACTCAGTCGGTCATTCCGGCCCACTCGGTCCTTAGCTCCTTCTTTGCCTCTCTTCTTGTTCTCTCCCCTCGGGTGCTCTCTCCTCTCGGCCTCAACCCAGTCGGTCATTCCGGCCCACTCGGTTGTTGGCTGCTTTACCCTGCCTCACTTCCTTTCCTTCACCTGTCTTTTCACCCTTTCCACCCTCACGTTCCTCCACAGCCGGGACCAGTCGGTCATTCCGGCCCACCCGGTCCTGGACTTGTCCTCCTCCTTCTCCTCCCTCCTCTCACCTCTCGCCTTCACCTACTGCCTTGACTCAGTCGGTCATTCCGGCCCACTCGGTCTTTGGCTTCCTGCCCCTGGCTCATCTTCTCCCATCATCTTCACTTTCTTTCACAAGCCTTGACTCAGTCGGTCATTCCGGCCCACCTCGGTCTCTGGCTTCCTTTGCACCCGTTTTCACTTCTCTCTTCTTGGTTTCTTGGTTTTCCCACTACCGCCTTGACTCAGTCGGTCATTCCGGCCCACTCCGGTCTCTGGCAATCTCATCCTCTCTTTCCTTCTTCTGCCTTTCTCTCTTCTTTTTTCACTTTGAGCCTGCACCCAGTCGGTCATTCCGGCCCACTCGGTTACTGGCTACCTCCCACCTCTTGTCCTCTTTCCTTTTCACTGGACTCCTTTCTCTCAAAGCCACCACCCAGTCGGTCATTCCGGCCCACTCGGTTACTGGCTTCACCTCGACTTTCCACCTCCTTCTGGTTCACCCTCTGTCCACCCCGTACCCCATTCCGTCATTGCCCTGTCGGTCATTCCGGCCCACACGGCAATTGACTTCTTCTTCACCATGATTACTTCCAGAAACAAGTCTCCCTGATCCTGAAACATGGATGCAAATTATTTTACCTGCTAGGAGATATATGATCGTTCTATCCCTTTTCCTCCTGTCGCACCTGGCTACAAATATTTTCCCCGACTTGTATGATCGACAAATCTGATCCGTGTCTTCAAATCCAACACGAATGGATGCTACCCGCATCACCAACCTCATGTCTGCCCTATCCTCATTTTGATATCCCCGCCAGAACCGATGACCCTAGCCCTTTGCCATGGAGAGTACTCTGGCCCTACCACCCTGTTATCGAAACCTTCGGATGCCAAGATGCCAGCTCCCTGATGATCAATCCCTTTTTCTACCTCCATGATCTCATTGAGACCGACCCTGCCTTTGCTGGCATTATTCTGGATAACTCTTGATAAAAACAGGATTTATTGTCATTAACCCGAGTCCAACGCGTCGTTATCTTTCATCGGGTTGTCTCAAGCCCGCCACAAAATGTGTTGTCTTCTTGGCCTCCCGGGTTGGAGGGTGAACTAGCCCCCTATTTTCAAATCCCTGTGGCACAAGAAATGAAAACACTCTCTCCCTACCACCGATCCTACTTTCTATAGCACCATCATCCCTATCCGTCTTCAACAAGCCTATGATATCCTTATGGTAGGCCGCCCCATGCATACAGAACGGCATGGGCTGATTACAGAACGAAACACTACATTGAAAGCGAAGAGTATACTGGCACAACCGTCGCCACCCGCCCTCCTCCTCCCGTTCTTAGTGATCCTGCGGCTTTCCCCCCACCATGGAGGCCGCCGCTACAGGTGCCCAATCCAGCTCGGAGCAGGCTTGCCCCTCTACCCGAAAAAGGGGTCCTCCCCGATCACACATTCCTCATGCGGCCGAGGCCCCCGTCTCCACCATAACATCTTCTCCCTAGTGCCCCGTCCACTCCCGGGCAAGTCCTCTGCTCTCCCATTGGCCCCTCCTATGCCTGTGGCCGCCCCTGCTTCCTGCAGCCTGCCAGCTTTTCCCACGCTCCATCACCCGCTCCAGCCCCCCCTCTACGCTTTTCACGGGGGGCCTGGCGCTCCCTCCTGATGAACCCATGCCACAAGTTACCACCGCACACTTGGAGCAAGGAGGCATCCCTATCGAGAAGGGTGTCAAGTCTCACATCCCTTCGTCCTATCATTCATCCACCCGTAAGCCACGGTGCCCAATCAGGGGCCTCCCAGCTCCCACCGAGCCACCTCCCCTTCATCAAATCTTTGCTGAGCCTTTTCTCGCCTACCACCCATCCACTCCTACATGGCCGGCTTCCGCGCAACCGGCCGCGACCTCTATAATTTCCTTTTCTCCGGTACACCTCCTACCCCCCCCGGCGGAGACAATCCTTGATGACCCCATGGGTGCAAGATCCACCTCCCGCTTCCACCGACGGTGGGATCAAACAAGTCTGGCCTATCTAAGGAGCATGAAGTCACCATCTTCTCTAAGATGGTGGACGACTGCATTGATATCCCTAAGTCCTTTGATGATCCCTCATCGATCGTCTGCACCTGACATCCAAGGATCTGAAACCAACTACCTCCACTTACTATTCCACTTCCAAATAACGCCTTCTTTGTTATCCTTCGTCCAAATACGTTTCATGATCAACTTGACTCCCCATTTGGCTAAACAACAGGCGGACGGGAAGTCAATGCCTTTATCACCTTCATCGTGGGCCCCCCGATCATCCGAACGCCAGATATGCTCTCCACTCCCATCTTGTTGGCTGCCATACCACCTTTAATGGTGATATGCATGGATTACTCCACCATCCATAACAAGTAATACGTAACTGAAC
>NW_027558355.1:0-11277 GCF_052425735.1 Oculina patagonica
GCACTACAATCAAATGTGATATTTTGTACGCTCCAAATACAGACCATTCTGCGATACAATTACATCTATTAAGCGAAGAGTTGAAACAACAAAAGGGACCTGGCTTTTGGAAATTTAACTCTTCCGTTCTTGAAGATAAGCAATACGTTTCCGACTTGCGCGAAAACTTAAAAAACTTCATAGAAAAGTACCGAGACGTTGAAGACTTAGGCCTAAAATGGGATCTTGTCAAAATGGAAATTAAAGGTTTTACTGTCAAATTTTCAAAAATCAAAGCAAGAAGAAGACGAGATGAAGAAGTCTTCCTCCAAAAGAAAATCAACGAATTATTTACAAAAGCCGAAAAGAATAGAAACAACAGACAAATAATTTGTGATCTACTCGAGCTCGTCTAGAAAAAATAATGGCACTTAAAACTCGCGGCACCATCATCAGGAGTCGCGCAAGATGGCATGAACAAGGAGAACGCAACAACAAATATTTTTTAAACCTTGAAAAAAAGAAACCACTCAAGAAATTTAGTCTCTAAACTGAAGCTACCGAACGAGTCAGTCATAACTAACCAGTTTGACATTTTAGAAGAACAAAGTAAATTTTATAAATCGCTATATACCTCGCAACACGCGGAAAATGTTAAGAAACCGGAAGAGGGCGTTTTCTTTAATCCCAGCAACATCTCACGAACAGGCTCTATGTGAAGGTTTGATTACAGAAAATGAGGCTTTCAAAGCACTCAAAGAATTTACAGCAGCCAAAACCCCGGGTACCGATGGTCTGTCGACTGAATTTTTAAAATTTTTCTGGCCTGAGCTTAAATCTCTAATTGTTGAAAGTTTTAATTATGCTTTTCTTAACGGTTCCTTGTCGATATCCCAACGACGAGGTATAATTTCGCTTATTCCCAAAAAGAATAAAGACAAAACCATTCTTGAGAACCTAAGACCAATATCTCTTTTAAACGTTGAATTGATTACAAAATTCTCACTAAAGTTTTGGCTAATCGTTTAGAAAAGGTATTACCTAAAATAATAAATCCCGACCGAACCGGTTATGTGAAAGGGCGATACATTGGAGAAAATATCAGATTGATCCAAGATTTGATGTTCCATTTGGATAAAGAAAATTCGCCTGGCATCGCGGTTTTTGTCGATTTCTGGAAAGCTTTCGACACCATTGAGTGGAACTACCTGGAGAAGGCTCTCACGCTCTTTAATTTTGGGCCCGATTTCCTACAATGGTTCAAGACTGCATATTCCAATATTTCTAGCTGTATTCTCAACAATGGTCACGCTTCTCACTTCTTTTCTTTAACTCGTGGAGTGAGACAAGGCTGTCCACTATCAGGCCTTCTTTTTGTTATTGGTCTTGATCTTCTCGCAAGAGCCATCAAAAATCAGACACGATCTTATTAAAGGAATTACAATAAGAAACCATGAAATAAAAACCACCATGTATGCGGATGACACCACAGTCTTTCTTAGCGATACAGAATCTGTTCCCCATTTACTCGAACTACTAAACCAATTTAAGGTCGTCTCCGGCCTAGAAGTCAATTCCACCAAAACCGATGCTATGTGGCTCGGCAAATGGAAAAATAGATGTGATACACCTTTCAATTTCAAATGGCCCGTCGACCCGATCTGTGTTTTAGGCGTCTTCTTTTCCTACGACACCATAAAAGCTGATAAGCTTAACTTCGACGAAAAGTTGCGAAGTATGGAAAATTTTTTGAATATTTGGAAAAATAGGAAACTGACTTTAATTGGCAGAATAAATATCGTCAAAACTCTAGCCTTATCCAAATTAATTTTCAACAGCTCTAACCTCAGTTTACCAAAGGACTTGCCTGACACGATCAACAACATGATTTTTAATTTTATTTGGGAAGGTAAACCCCCCAAAATAAAGAAAACTACAGTCATAAGACATAAAAACAAAGGCGGCCTAAAAATGATTGACTTCAAGGTAATGGAAACCGCTCTAAAAATCTCATGGATTAACAGAATACACCAAAACTCTTCCTCCTCCTGGAAAATTCTCATTGAACATTTATTTAGGCAACATGGCGGCCTTTCTTTCCTATTAAACTGCAGATACGATTCAAGGCAACTTGATCTAAACAATGCACCACCCTTTTACCAAGTGATACTAAAGCATTGGCAGGAAAACAAACATTATCTCAGAAGACAATATTAAACGGCAAAACGAAATTATATGGAACAATAAAAACATCTTAATAAACAAACACATGATCTATTTAAAACAATGGCACCAAAGTGGCATTACCTTTATTAGTGACTTGCTTGATGTTGATTTCAGTTTCTTATCGCATACCACATTTCAACAAACTTTTCAGCTGAAAATCCCGTTCACAACTTACTATGGTCTAATAAACGCAATTCCACCAAGCTGGAGATTCGAAATTAAAGCAGCAAAAGATCAATTTGAAAACGAAAATGCGTCGCAAGAATCCCCTGTACGCAATATTATCAACACCCGTTCTGTTTATGCAGCTATTATGGATCATTACTTCCAACCTCCAACTGCTGAACAAAGACTTTTACGGTATGGCTTCTCCAAAGAAAGCCTAAAAAATGTTTACAACTTCCCTTTTGCAATTACGATCGAAACAAAGCTTCAAATCTTTCAATATAAAATTATCCATAATATACTTCCTACCAGGTATTCGCTTTTTCGTATGAATTTATGCGACTCTGAAACTTGTCATTTATGTAAAACTCAGCCGCAAACATTGCCTCATCTACTCTACCGATGTCCTAAAATTTCCAATTTCTGGACTGCATTTCAAAAGTGGTGGACCCAAAAACAACAAAAGACAATTACTCTCTCAGAACGCGATATCCTTTACGGCTGGCATGACAACGCCAT
Source organism: Oculina patagonica (assembly GCF_052425735.1). NCBI lineage: Eukaryota > Metazoa > Cnidaria > Anthozoa > Scleractinia > Oculinidae > Oculina > Oculina patagonica. The sequence continues at coordinate 2,890 of NW_027558355.1, forward strand.
AGAAACAAAAGATATTTTAAATTACATATCACTTGTAGCTAAGTATTATATATTTTGCACGACCCAGGACTGCGATGATGTACCTTTTGACAGCTTTCCTCCTTTTCTAAAAAACAGATTGGATACTCTACAACATATTGCAGTTAGAAATAAAACTATTAACAATTTCGAATTAAAGTGGAAAGACTTAATGTAAGCTTATTTCCTTGTTTATTTATTTTTCTTTATTTTTTTTTAATCTATTTATTTATTTATATTTTTTCATGTACTTTATTTTCCAATGTACCTGTACCTTTATTTTCCTATGTAAATTGTAACTGATTGTAAACTATGTAACTTAATTGTAACTTACGTCTGCTCTTTTTTTTTCCTTTTTTACTTTCTTACACTGTAACATTTGTACAATGTTAAAATGGCAATAAAGATACTTCTTTAAAAAAAAAAAAAAAAAAAAAAAAAAAGACTAGGTTCGCTCGCAGGAGTTCGCACCTTCGCAACCCTTTGTTATCAGTTGGGTGCGTTTTGCTAATCACATATTTTTACAACTGTAAACTAAAATTCCTTTCGTCAGAATCTGAAATGAATTACTAGCTTTGTTCGGAGCGAACTAATTCTTTGAGTAGGGAAATTCAATCCTAAAGAAATATTTTTTTTTGCAAATCTGTGAACGAGCCATTCCTTTTTTTCTCGCAACTTGAGGCATCTCGAAAAGTAATTAATCATTATTCACCGAAGTGGAGGTGAATAGTGGTGGATATTTCTCGGCGAGGTAAATATCCACCGCATTCACCGACATTGAGTTGAATAATTGTTTTAGTATATTCCACACAAGTTGAATAACTAGCGGACTAAAACATCACTCTCGGAAAACAAAGCGACGCGCGAACGCAGCTTGTTTCTCTTTATAAATTAGCTGCTCGGAGGTGAATAGTACTTCGCTAATCACCTCCGAGTTAACCAATCAGCGCGCGCGAAAAGCACTATTCACTTGTGTGGTATATACTAATTATTGTTTCACATAAATAGAGCTGCCTTGTAGCTCCCAATGAATAATAAAAACATAATAGTTCACTCTCAATTACGCTTTCGACTACGCATGTAGCAGAGAAGCACAAGAATTAAAACGAGTTAACCGAAGGTCTTTGGCTCGTTTCCCACTTCTTATTTGCCTTGCGACAATTGAAATCTCCCAAAGTTAATAAAATGATCCCCAAAATATGAAAAGAATCGCCAAATAGTTTATTTTAAAATCTTCCCATAAAAGCCTTAAAAATTTCCAGAATATAGCCCACCAAGAGATAGTATACCGCCTTACCTTTCCAGAGGTCTTTGCGGAATGTGAAGACTCCGAGTTTCCCATCGCAAAAAACCAACTCACCTCACTCTCTTATATCGTCCACTTTATCCAACCCTCGCTAAGAGAGTGAGCGCTAAATATAAAGCAACAATTCGTACTCAACGTTATGCAGCTCAAATCTTCTACATACTTACTGGAGCTTAAATCAAACTTTAATTAGACACGCTTGTTGCGACATCAGTGTACAGCTAAAAATTTAAAAGGACAAGCGAAAAGGTGTGTTTAAAAATTCAAATTGTTTAATATGTTAAAAAGTCAAAAAATACAAAATTCTACAAAAAGTAAAATTTAAAAAAGGTCTTTTCTAAGAGATACAGTCTGGGCGGATATACGCCCAAGGAATCGGAAAAGGTTCGAATTATTGGAAGGTTTAGGTTAGTGAAAGTTCGAGTTATCGGGATTCAACTGTAATTAGAGTTAGAAATGTGGTTTGTCATTATTGGCGTGAAGCGGTTCCGCTATATTTTTTAAGAATCAAAAGCAGAAATTAGTCCTGTTTGATAAAATATGTTTTCTATACCTAAATATGCTATGTAAGTTAATCGCGTCCCAAAGTAACGAACGATTTTCTTCAAAGCGATTGAATGAACATATTTGCAACATACGCGTAAAGCCGTCGCATTTGCTTTTTGGAGTTTTTTACTGTTTTTTACCTCAAAAACTACCGGTACTTACTTCGAGTGTGTAAATACATTGCCAGCGAAAATACGTTTTGCACAGGTGCTAAGATCTTTGGCTTGGTAATTTTTTCAAAGATATAACTTTTTCTCCAAAACAAATTGCTCACTTACCTCTGAGTCAAGTAACGTTCCGTAGGTTGACGTTCTTCAGGCTAATGCTTCTTCAAGTAAAACAACTCTATTATGAACTTCGTTTGAACCAAATGGGTTGCATGGATATCTGATATGCTGTGTGGAATGTTGGCTCTTTGTAATGGCCCTTTTGTAATCGGGGCATGTACTAAAACTAATGAGTGGGACATTCGCGTCATAATTGAAAGCTGTTATTGAAAAGCAATTTATTTTCTTGAAGAGTTTGACTTTTGAAGAAAATAATGATGTGGCATCTTTTTGCAGAAGCTTCATAATAAAAAAACCAAATAATTACAAGTATAGGAATGATCTAACCTTTACAGTGGATCTTTTCACAAGTTGAGTAAAAACAAGCTCTTTTGGCTCTTAGCTAGTGCTTGTAAACAGATCAGTATTCATGAACTTTACCTTAATTAATGAGCTAACGCCTTCAAGAAGCAGCCCTTGACAGTACTATGACAACGAGATCGTATGGGGTGTCAACGTAAAGAATTGCTATCGAATACTTTCTTGCAAGGGGGTACGTAGGATGTGTTAAGATATTAAAAAAACATCGATTCTTAAATTAACTCTCAAGGTACCATATATTGAGTTCAGCTTAGTACACGACGGTCTGTTTACACATCCGTATAATAAACTAAATATGTAAAGTTATTTGATATTTTTGGTGTGAAAAGAATGCAGTAAGTTCGAAATAGGTGAACAGTGAGTGAAGGCAAACTTATAATACACAGTCAGTTTCCTTGTGCTTTACACTTTAAAGAAATATCGAGACTTTTGGTGGGTCACGTACCGTTAGCTAAAAACAGGAAATGTTTGAGAAATTGATGGTGGAAGTTTATGGAGTGTGACATCATCTAGCACGTCAGGTGGTCACAAACACGCCAAAATGAATACAGTATACATACTAAATCCCTATTGCTGGTTTGCAGCTGACGTCACGGCAGCCATGTTGGATGACAAGAACAAAGCGTTTCCCTCCGTTGGGAACTTAACTCTTTTATCATGCAAATTCCGCGAAAACATTTTTTATTGTTTTGTCAACCAACATGGCCGCCTTGTCACGTGGTTGCAAACCAAGAATAAGATACCAAACAGGTCGGGAAACAATGTCTTCACTCGGCAGTGAAGAAAGAGTGCCGAGTGCTATAATCAGGAAAAGTTAACTTCAGCTTAGTAGAACAAATCGAACCAGCTACTTTTTGAAACCATATGTTTCTTTTACTACTCGATCCTTCACGTGCTTGGAAGAGGTGGTCTTTTCATCTCTTATGTCACCATGGATGGCAAAATAGACTCGGAACCACTTTGCATAAAATTAAACGTCACTTAGCAATTCAAAATTGCCATTTTGAAAAAAAAAATACATCGTATATTTTCACTTCTCATTCAAAATTTTTGTTTGATACTGAGACCTGCCGAAAAAACTACTAAAGAGAGATGTAAGGTTAATTCAAAACGGAGAATGAAACTCGCAGACAGCAACAATAGATACTGATTGACGGCGCACGACACGTCTTCCAGAAAAGAAAGATGACCCGACTTGTTTATTTTTTAATGTTGCAAAGAAAGAGGAAATCTGGAGTTGAAAACTAACGTATATCTTTCGACATTTCGGTTCACTCTTTAACTAGAAAGGTATTTTTCCATCAAGCACCGTACAAAGGTCAAAACCTTGCTCTGATCGAGAGGTACTGGATATACGAATAGATCATGCGCATCGTTATTTAAACAGACTTCCTCTTGAGATAGCGCTCGATTTATAAACGATTTCGAAGCTGGATTTCAATTGTTGTCTAGATTTAAAGAGATATAAGTATCGTTAAAAGTAAGTTTTTTTTTCGCTTAAGCTCACTTTTTTCTTAAGAAGCCCTTACAGCGGATCTCAGAACGGTACGCCCGTTTTAGGTAGTTCCGTCGACAGACTCACTCGTTAACCACGAGGCTTGAAGCTCTTCGCGGGCTTATCGTTACACTTAAAGTGTAACTAAAGGTTCTTGTCTTTCTTTCATTTAGTGAAGTATGTTACTATTTAACAACTGGTTCATGCTTTAACGCCGTACACTATCGAGTTGTGGATACTCACAATCTATTGCCATTTCTCCCAGTAAGATAAATACATTACAAGCTTTTTTGTTTTCCACAGCTTCTTCCTTCATGTCCTTTCTTTTTTTGCTTTTTTCATCATCTTTCTTCATGTGTCGAACTATTTTTGTTTAATCCAATTGGATATGTTGCTTTGTACTTTTTCATCAGACTGTTCACATTCCCCTATTTTTCCATGAAGTCGTAGAGATCGATCGTTGAGTTCGATGGCCCGCCATCAGTTGGGTCCTGAACGCGAGCGAAAACTGGGGAGACGCATCCCTACCCACGGGCTTTTTGTACTCTTCCCAGTATTCGCTCCAATCAGGAACCAAGATGACGGCCCGTCATACATACATCGAGCTCCGCGAATCGATCTATACGACTTCACGGAGAAATAGGGGAATGTGAACAGTCTACTTTTTCATCTGCTGGGCAACGTTCTCTTGGATGCATATTGTCATAGCATGAATAGTCTGAGTTAGACCGGTGCTGGCCAAACAGCCCTGCCTGAACTTTGCACGTCCTGTCACTGAAGAGACTATCATCATGTTTCGCTGTCATATCTTTAATGCAGTAGTTTCAATTGTTGCAATGGGAGCTGAGGTTGGGGGGGGGGGGGGGGAGAGGTTAACTCTAGTTCAGGGAGCGAGATGTTATTTCAGCTTTTGTACCGGGGGGTTAAGTTAAAGCCGTTTTGTACGCGTTTTAGAACCCCAACCTCCAGGTAATTATTGCACAGTCCATTATGTAAAAACAAAATACAGTGTTGAGAAGCTCACGCTTATCACTTTTTATTTAATGACAAGAAATCCCTGTTACATGACACTATTTTTGCTTGCATCGGCATTGCAAGGAAAAATTCGTAAGACTTGTTATTCCATGCAATGGTTCCAAACTTTTGTCGTTGCATTGCCTGAATAGAAGTCATCTCTACTTATCTTTCAATACAGTCTCTTAACTCTTAATTAAGAGAAAAGTTTCATTAGCTTACAAAGAGGCAGTTTAGGCAATTGTTATGGAAACTTTCCTCCTTGCATAACCGTTCCGTTACCAACCCCGTGTACCAGGGCTTCTTGCATTACACAAGCTGGAATGTATCATAAAATTACATACCGTACCACATTAAATTAAGAAAAAAATCACTTCAACTCTAGAAAGGAATTTCTCAAGCTAAATGTATTGCGTACCTGGGGAAAAAATATAGAAAACGGGTGGTAAACCCGCTAGATGGATAAATGGGTAGGAGAGGAATCTCCCCCCCCCCCCCCCTCGCCTTACGGCCACCTCGTTATTACGGTCACTTTTTTTCTGTCCCGGCGAAACGCCCATACATTTTCTTATAATAAAACCCCGTTAATGCGGCCAACGTACACTTCACATTCTGAAATCCCAACCTGTATGATCCTTTATAATTTACCCCGTTAATACGGCCACTCGAACCAAATTTTTCAACCCAGTTATGCTCATTTTCTCTTCATATTGTATAAATTATGTGTTGATTAAATCTTCATTAGCTTTTACTGCATATCTGCAGTCGGGATGTTTATTAAAGAACAGTTGTTTAGAAGTGCAACTGTTAGGTCACTTGAAGTAGACCTTGGGAGTAGCAGTCATGAAATTTGACCCTACCCCGTTAATAGGGCAGTCAAACCTGTATAAAGCGGACACCCTTTATTAACTGGACAGAAGCCGAGGTCCTACAATTTTTTCTTCCCTTATTTACTGTAAATTATACCTATTTTTAGAGGGGATACCTTTATTAAGAGGACTCGAACACCTAAAAAGAGGCTAAAATAGTCATTTCCATACTGTATTATGTGGACACTTGTACCGAAAACTGTTTCGAGGCTTTAAGATTTGCCAAGTAATTTCTAGAGTATTCTCGTCATCATGGAAAGGTCTCTCGCTGGCCGTCAGTTAAGGGGGAGACGCTTAATTGCAGATCCAGCGCAGTTGCTGAGGGATTGCTGAAGACTGTATTTTGTGGCAGGGGATTTTGGAATGTTTTGTAACGCTAAATGGTGAATTTTATTTGAGGGGGGACTCCTCCTACTCCTACGGGAGTAGTCACAAAAGAGTCCAGCATTTGTTAGAATGATATTTAAGCATTTCCTGAGAGTGTCCGCTTAATACAGGAATCACTGTACATGTCTTTTTCTCTTCACGTTCAGGATCTCTAAGCTTACTTATAAACTACATAAATATGACGAAAGGCCAAGAACCAAGGCATCACTTCCCTCCACAGCACTAAGTGTACGTGGCAAAGTCAGTTGCGGAGACGGCTGGTATCAGTTTACACCACTTTGTTGGAATTCAACGAGTCGTGTTGAATTTCAACAAATCCTGGCTTGGACTTTCTTGGAGGGACGATTTTGGCGTAGGAAAACTGTAAAGAAAATGAAACATCGTATAAATTTTATTCTATTGCAATTGGGATGGGATATTAATATTTGGTCGAATTAGGTTAACTTCCTGCGCAGGCGCTCTTTGTGAGACTGCGAAGCGACGAGCACAAACAGCGTCTACGAAGGAGGCTAAATTTGGGTACGGTAATGACTCAATTGCACCATTCTTTTGGGGTGGTGCTACCTTAAATACCATGCATAGAAAATACACGCAATCAGAATACAGGAGAGCCGTTGCATATTCGACGGTATTCAACCCAACCATCCCATCGTGTGCTGCGATCTTATTCTCGACGAAGTTTAGTAAGCGTTTTTTCCATGGCATGGTATAAAATAGTAACACAAAACTTTCTCGTGGTTTGCTATAGAATATCCCACTTGTAACTTGTATTTTCTTGATATACACAGACATCAATGCAAGTATCAATTTCATTGGTAAAACAAATACGATTTTTGGAAGAAATATTTCAAATAAACCCAATCTTCAATTAAGGACGTTATCGTTATGTCCTTATGTCGTTATTTGCTAGTATGAACCAGTCTGTACTTAAAGTTTGTAACTCCACTTTTGCATGTATGTGCCTATGAAAATGAAACTATCGATAAGGGCCAAGGTTCAAGCAGTTAACATTTACCGCATGTGCATAATCAATCCATGATCCAGTGTTGACGTAAATCAATTTGCCGATTCTGCTTTTGATCGTCTCCCCCCGCCATTCGTGAGTGTGACCCAGGACTACCACGTCCTCGCCACATCGAGACAAAAAGTCTTCAAAATTACCCAGGGCACCTTTGAGCAGGCTGTAAGCATCACTCGAACCAAACTGGGAAAAAGAGAAAAAAAATGAACACTTTTTAAGTAAAAATGTCTGGCTAGTAGTAAGGACAATATGTGCGTCCGTTTTCTTTTTAAGAGATTTTTCAGGTGTGATAAGTCTTTTACCTTTTTAACATGGCGTTTAAAGTATCTCGACTTCAGTAGATTTTCCATTTTGATAGACCTTCCTCCTTCTAAAAGAATGTGCTCATTAAGGAAGACATCCCTCTCCAGTGCTGCTTCTATCAGTGACTCTGTGAATCTTCTCTGTGGAGACTTCTTTGCAAGCAACTCAATGATTGAGGAACCGATAACGTCACGATGTAACCCATTCAGCATGGATCGAGTGACGGAATGGAGAATCTGCACACCATAACGTTATGCAAACTGCATTAGTAAACATTGACTTGGCTTGACTTGAAATTCAAAATGCCTTAAATCCCAATTATTTGGACTTTGACCCCGGGGGGGTACTCAAAAAAGTTTTATACGGGGAGGCTCCGCCCCAAGTTCTAACCCCTTACCCTTTTATATACCATTTTTGACAGAAATTGTACCCCTTTCGTATACTTTTAACTGAAAAAAGGTACCCCTTTCATATACCTAAGAGCCATGGCGTGGACTTAAAATAGGACGTTTTCTTGTCATTTTTATGTAGCGCTCAATAAATTAAAATAATACAGCCATAAATTGCGTCTGTTCGAAATATTTTAATTAAAGGCCCTTTTAAATAGCCAAATGACAGATTTCCATACCCTTTCATATACTTTAACTCGTGAAATCCCTACTCTTTTATATACCTGAAGCCTGAAAAAGGTACCCCTTTCGGGCGGAGCCTCCCCGTATAGGCCATTATAGGGAGTACCCCCCCCGGGACTTTGACATGGCATAGAGTTGCAAAATGATTCA
>NW_027558356.1:0-11271 GCF_052425735.1 Oculina patagonica
TAACAATTTGTTCCCGAGGCGCCGAAATGACTTCAGCAAAACCAAGAACGTTTCAGCAAAGCTAAAAGTCGATGAAGGCGCGGCGAAATGTGTCCATTTTCTAAATTACAATTCTGACTTCTTATAATTATTTTCAAATTTTAATTTTTCTAAAATCCTAAAGTTAAGATGTATAGATAATTTCCATTCATTTCTTTGTTTTATTCAACCACCTTTTGTTTCTTTCCTTGACCGACGCCACGTTTGGCCTGTTTACACTAACCCTGTTTGGAGGTCAGCTTTGGTCAGGTCCTCCTTCTCGAAATATTAAAAAACGAAAGCTGTAGCAAATGAAAAACAGTTTTACCTTCACCTTCAAAATAATGTTCACTTCAAGTACAAACGCTCGATTGTCTACCTACAACCATCGTCAGAAGTGTTGGCACGATTACCAAATTAATTCCTTCTCTCCTCCCTCCCCTTCTCAATGTTGAGCTCCCGAACATATTGCACAGACAATCCTTAGCCACAATGGGTTCAACATTGAAAGGGGGAGGGGGGCTCTTAAAATGTTTGTATGCACCATTGAGAAAGTTTAAGCGTCAAGTATACGCATATTTTATCTTCTTAGCGTAAGCGTTCCAACTACTTCTGACTAGGGTTGTAGCTCATGACTTGAGTGCTGGGTAAAAAAATAAACAAATGAAACAAACTTCAGTAAAAACTAAGTGTTTACAAACACTTAGGTGTGTAAAACACTCGGCGGTGAATGTATGGCTTAAAGTCCTTTTTCCTTTCATTGACATCTACTTGTTAGCGACAAATTACTTTGATGCTCAATGTTAATTAACTGTTTAAAAGTTAAAAGTTGATTTATCTTTCTGCAACTGCGTTCAGCCGAAGGAAGGTTCGACGGGACTGTCTGGACGGGGTTTGGCTTTCATTGAAATCACTTGGCCACGGAGAAAAAATAATCATTAGAGTATTCCGAATGATTACAACATGATAGTAAGAATGTTAAGTACGGTAAAAGTGTTAAAAATGTTTATAAAAGTATTACCGAGAATGTCAACAATGCAAAATCACTTAGTCAAGGGAAAAATAAAGTACACAGCAGTTTCGGCACTAGGATATTAAAAGGTATTGCTAAACAAACAACTTTACACTGACTTTTAATAACTCTTTCAGTTAATTAATTAACTCAGTTTGACAGCTGAAATTTAACAGTTGGGGATTTAGTGGTTACGGATCATCCTTTTCTTAACATTTCATTAAGATCCGTTCCAATCCCGAGTCACCGAACATGTTATCAGCCAAATTTAAAACGTTTCAGCAAAGCTAAAAGTCGCTGAACACATTTTAGAATGTGTCCTTTTTTTAATTACAATTCTGACTTCTTATTTATGTTTTCCAATGTACTTTTCAAGCATCTGCATAAACAAAACTTTAAACTGACTATAATTTTTTTTTAAACCCTGAAGTTTTGATATATAGATAGTGTTCATAAGTATCTCCCTTTTCTTTGATTCGACAGCCTTTTGTTTCTTTCCCTTAACATGTGCCGCTTTTGGTCTGTTTACACTGACCCTGTTAAGAGGTCAGCTTCGGTCAGGTCCCCCTTTTCGAAAATATTTAATAAAGAAAGATGTACAACAAGAAATAACAAAAGAAACAAAGAAAAATTAAAATTTCAGAGTAATGTTCACTTCGTGTCGTACAAGTACAATGAGTTCTGAAGCTTTGAGAAAATGGGTGAAAAATATAAACAGATGACGACTGAATTTTGTTAAACACTTGGCAGTCAATGAATAGCTGAAAGTCCTCTTTCTCCCTAAAAATCACTTTTAAGGACGGCGAAAAAATAATTATGATTATAACATGATAGGTAAGAACGATAAAAATGTTTAAAATATTTTGAAATAAGTGTAATATAACCGAATATTTCAACACTGCAAAAACCTCAATGAAAAAAATGTACACATCAATAGGCAATTCTCTTGGAAATTAAAGGGAACTGCTTAACAAACAACTCATTTACAGTGACTTTTAAATCTTCAAGTAAATGAATGGTCTCAAGTTGAAGGATGAAATTAAACAGTTTGGAACTAAGTGGCTACGGACAATCCTTTTGTCTACATTACATTAAGCGCCTAACTTGTCATCAGCTAACCAAAAACGTTTCGGCAAAGCTAAAAGTCGCTGAACACATTTTAAAATTTGTCCATCATTTTTATTAACAATTCTGACTCAGTTCTTTAAATGTTTTCCAATGTATTCTTAAGCACCTGCTTAAACAAAACTTCAAACTTTAATTTTGCTAAAACCCTGAAGTTTTGAAAACACTGAAATTTCGATGTGCGTATAGATCATTTTCATAAGTATCTCCTTTTTTTCTGATACAAAGAATCTTTTGTTTTCTTTCCCCGGTCCTTCACTCATGTCACTTTTGGATCCCAATGACCCAGCTTGGGGGTCAGCTTTGGTCAGGTCCCCTTTTCAAAATATTAAAGTGAAATAGAAAGCTACAACAACAAAAAGGACTAAAGAAACAAAGAAAAGTTTAACCTTCAGAGAAATGTTCACTTTGTGTCTTACAATTGCAACAATTAGTTCGAATGCTTTAAAGTAAATAGGCGAAAAAAACAAACAAATGAAACAAACTTAAGAATTGAGTGGTATTTAAAATTTACGACTGAATGTTGATAAGCACTTAGCGGTAAATGAATGAGTAAAAGTCCTCTTTCCATTCACTGATGGCGATTTGTCAACAACAAATTATTTTGATGCTCAATGTTTAACAGTAAAAATTTGATTTATTATCTTTCTGCAACTGATTCGACGGCACTGGCTGTATGGCGTTTCGCTTTCGCTAAAGGGCAGAAATCACTTTCGAACACGGAGAAAAAATAATCCTGAGCGTATACTGAATGATTATAACATGATAATAAGAATGTTTACAACAGTAAAAGTGTTTAAAATATTTTAAAAAAGTTTTACCAAGATTGTCAACAGTGCAAAATCACATAGTCAAGGGAAAAATAAATACTAGTTTCGACACAAGCAAATTAAAGGGTACAGCTAAGCAAGCAACTTAATATTTACTTTTAATAACGCTTTTACTTAATGGGCTCAGATTTAAAAAAAATAATGCCCATTTCAAACTCGTTGTCTCACTTTGATTGGTTGAAAATTGGCGATGAAACGCTACTTAAGCTCATTTCTAACCGTCAACGCCCTACCGATAGTTTTGTTGGTGGACAAGATTAACCACAAGCACGATGAGTCTCCTTCTGCTTTTTAGTTTGATCCTCCTAACACAAGGACAGGCATCGCATTTGAGGTGAGATTTGAGATGTGCTGAAACTATTACATGTTCACGCAACTTATTACATGACATTTTCGCGACACACGTTTATTACGCGCTTTTAGAAGTCGAGTATTTCGCGACACAAACTTCGCGATTTTGCGAAAATGTCGTATAAATAAAAATTACTTTTAACGTCTTGTGCACCTAAAAGATGAAACACGTAAAGATCGGATGCCGTTGACTGACAAAGGAGAATGTTCTTGTCGTGCTAATTACAGTACATCGGTGAGACCATGAGAAATTTGAAAGTGCGTACTGTTGAACATTTTTTAAAAACCCTTCTAATGGCTCTGAAGGCGCCCGTTATCTACGTAAAAATCCATCTGATTCTTTCAACTGGCGAATTCTTTGTACGGCACAGTCTTTTCACAAGCGCATGATCGTTTAAGACTTAACCGGATCCAACAGTGTCATTAGTCTGAACAAATAGGCTCAAGATTATAACAGAAAGGCCCATGTTTATGGTCGCTGATAATTTTTAACCGTTTTTTTGCAATTGCAATCTCTTTGAGTATTTGCAATTTGTCATGTACCCGCAAAAGAAAGCTCTGGAAACATAATTCATTTGGTGACCGTTTGTGCAGAAAATGTGCTATTTCGCTAGTATAATAGTAATCTTTCTAACATATATATATATTTTAAAGGTTTTCCTCCTTTTTATTTTTTAATGTCTTAAAGTGATGGGAGGATGCCTCTCTTTGCAAAACCCACCTTCGTAGATGTAGAAGTAGAGTTTAGAGCCTGTCAGTGCGATCATGCAAAGAAGCTGTACCCTGATGATGACTTAGCTTAAGTCGAAAACATCCAGGTTTTTTTCTTGTTGAAGTTTTTAGCGATTTCCAAACCTTGTTCAACATTTTTTTCAAAATCGCTTTATTTTCTCGATTTTACCGATGTTACACACACGTTTGGCCATTTCCTTGACAACCTGAGATCATCCGTTCTATAAGATTCTTTATTTCGAGAGGCGCTAATCTCTTCGTAGCTGTAAAGGACGCACATTTCCAGCGGTCACCATTTACAGAAAGAGGTTTAGAGATGCCAGTAGACGCAATGACGAGAATAGATACATCCACCGAGAACGTCAATGTCTTACTGAGAATAACAGGTAGCAAGTAAATGGAAGAGTTGCTTGAAGTGGACTTGCAAAGAAGCAGTGATGACGAGGACCACAAAAGCCTCAGATATTAAAATTTTTATTTCTAAACGTTTTTTCGGTACAAAATTTCGCGATTTTTTTTTTAATCGCGAATTTCGAGAAATTTTAAGTGTCGCGAAAATTTCATGTAATATTAAAGGTTATCTGAAATCTTGTCGTCCGCCTCACAACACTCAACATTGCACTAAACAAAGTAAACTGTATGCGTTAACATGTTTGTTCTTTTCACTGGCTTTGTAAATATGTCAAAACACATATTTTCAATTTAAGTTTATTTTAGTTCATTGCATGCAGTGTGTTGACTCGAGTTTTTCAAAACATCACTCCACCGTCGATCATTCGCCCAAGCCGATCAAGAAAATGGCGATAAATAAATCTTATGCCCACACAAATTTGGCCGATCTTAACTTTTTATAGGAAAAAGGATTTAAACATTTTCAGTTTCAAATCTTGTGCCTTTGTCAAGCAGATGAAACTAAATGGTTTACAGATCTTCACGGAAAAATAATTTCATACGGAGCCGAGACAACGCCTTGCTCCTAGGGCTTTCCACAAGTTGCTCGAGATTTCCCAAAAAGTTGCCCGTAATTTCTCAAAAAGTTGCTCAAAAGTTGCTCCAAAAATCCAAAAAAGTTGCTTCTGATAATAAAAGTTGCTCGAAAGTTGCTCCAAAAAATCCAAAACGCTGCTTCTAATCAAGATAATTTCTTTAAATGTATGCTAATTTCCCTTTGATGGTTAGATTTCTAAACAAAACAAAGATTTCTAAGCAGTTTTATGCAATTTTACAGCAAAATAAATATCTAAATAACATATATCGAGGGGAAAATTTGTAAAATGATGACGTCATGTTTGCTGAGGAGTTTTTGTAATGTTTAAATGCAGAATGAGCCGAAAGTTGAAACGTCTTCAGACGTTTCTCGAAAATCTTCGTCAAACTTCGTAAATCTTCGGAATCGTTCGTTGGCCTTTGTAAAACACTCGGATAATCTTCGGAGATCTTCGGTCTGAAAATTGCCCAAAATGCAAAAAGTTGCTCGAGAGGAAAAAAGTTGCTCGAAGGGGAAAAAGTTGCTCGAAACATGAAAAGTTGCCAAAAAGTTGCCGAGCAACTTGTGGAAAGCCCTACTTGCTCCTTCCCCACATTTTTCTCAGAAGATGCCATTAAATCAATGCCAATTCTTGCTATTCTTGCATGTTCAGCTAAAAAGCTTGTGCTAACAATGTGAATGTGTTTTCTCTTCTAGCATGGAAAGCAAGAAACAAGTGATTGTTGTGTCACTTCCTGGTGAAAGCAATGTTCAGTATCTTGACCACATACAAAACCTTGCTGACTTCGCCATTGAAATGGACGCCAAGACCGAAGGTAGAGATCACTTGTTCATCATCCACGATCGATCAGGACGAAAGTATCTTCAGCACCACACCTTTACAAACGCTCATCTTATTGAAGTAGATGAGCCTGGGCTAGATATGTGGATGAGAGATTTTCCCCCAGCTATGCCAAACCAACAAATCAAGTTCACATACAGACCACAGTACATCAGTGCTTCCCAAGCCAAACTTGATGAGGGAAGTTTCTGGGATTTTGCAAGATTGGTGGGGCTTCCACATTTACAGCACAGCGATCTTGTTCTTGAAGGAGGCAACATTGTGGAAAACGGAGTCGATGCCGCCATCACCACCGAGAGGATATACGATGACAATCCAGGTATGGCTAAACAAGCGATCATCAATGAACTGGAAGCTACTATCAATAGAAAAGTGGCAGTTGTAGAAGATCCACAAGATACAACCGGACACGCTGATGGTATCTTGTCATTTGTTGAAGAAGATGTTCTCCTGATTTCATTGTTTGATGATGCAGATGGTCCAGGTTATTACGAATCCATGAAAAACTCTGTTCTCAAAGTCTTCCCTGGTCTTACAATAACTCCCTTGCCGTGCTACATAAAGAAAAGCGTGTCGGATGGATTTGGCTCTGCTGAGGGATCCTATGCGAACTCCTTGGTGACAAACAACGCTGTTTATGTCCCTTTCTTTTCCAACCAGACAGCCAACGAAAGAGCGTTTGCTGTCTTCCAGAGTAGTACTCAACAAAGACGTGGTCGCCGTGGAAGCTGCTGGTAAAGTGCCTGGTCTCGGGGGCAGTGTACGTTGCATGTCATGGCAGATCGACCAGGACCATCCTGTCGCCAATGCTTTGTTTGCATATGTCAGCAACAAGAAAAAATGATCCGTGGTCTGATATAAGCAGACGTAAATTGCACTAGAGGGGTCTAAAGGGGTAAAATGGGAAGTGGGATTTAATCGCTGGGAAAATAGGATTTGGGTTACTGGGACTGGCACTGGGATTTGAGGAAAAAATAGGCTGGGAAATGGGATTTATAACCCCATTTCCGGACCTCTTTGTAAACTTAAAAATTGTAAGTTTGGCAAGTATGAGGAATAAAACAATTGTATGTTTGATGTCTCATGTGGTTTTCTTTACAGCAGACATACGCCGGATGATGTCTGTTCTGAAAGGTAATATAAACGTCTTAATATTTTCGATATAAGATATGTAATTATGAATCTTTTTATGCGATCCCGCGTACAGCTACATTCAGGTTTCTTTGAACTGGGAATTATAAGATTTATTTTTTCGTGCTTATATGTGTGTGGGAAAGATGCATGCAAGCATTCTTTCTCTTGTTTTATGAAACTTGATAATTCCTTTGTATTTCGAAAAGCAGTAATTTTATAGCGTTTGCATGGTTGAAGATTGAAGGTTATAATTAAACAGAGGCGATTGTGGATACTAAACGAAGTTCGGGTCACGAATCTTTAGTCTTTAGGTCGTGGGTATGCCCATAGACTTCCAACAATCTATATAAACGTATAAAGCTAGGTGTTGTTGTTGTAAATTGGTTGAAATTTCTTAAGAGTTCTAACATTTTTTTTTTGTTTTAGAAATCAAAGAAACAGTTTTTTGAGTAAACATTTTGTTCACATCCCTGCCACACGCAAACACATCAAATCACGCGCACGCCCTCGTATTTTTATCCAGTCATGAATATCTTGTAAAGTTGTCAATGTCAGTCGTTGCACTTCGTGTATACTCTTTATATAAATGCATAATGATGAACCTAAGGTGTCCCCCACGACCTTAATAACTCTTCTAGTTCAGAATTTATGGTCTTAGTTTGAAAGATAAAATTTAACAGTTTAGAATTTAGTGGTTACGGATCATCCTTTTGTCAACATAACATTACATCCTTTCCCAAATCGCCGAGCATGACATCAGCCAAACCAAAAACGTTTCAGCACGTTTCGCTGAACACATATTAAAATGTGTCCACTTTTTATGTACAATTCTGACTTCTAATAAATGTTTTCCAATGTACTTTAATTGACGGCGATTTTCATTGACGGCGATTTGTCAACAACAAATTATTTTGATGCTCCATGTTAATTAACTGTTTAAAAGTTAAAAGCTGTTTTAGTATCTTTTTAAAACTGCGTCCAGCCGAAGGAAGTTTCGATGGGACTGGCTGGACGGTGTTTCGCTTTCACTGATTCAGAAATCGCTTTTGAGCACGACGAAAAAAAAATCATCAGTTTATATCGAATGATTATAACATAATAATAAGAATGTTAAGAACGGTAAACGTGTTTACAATATTTATAAAAAAAAACGAGAATGTCAACAGCGCAAAATCACATAGTCATGAGGGAAAAATAAAGTACACACTAGTTTCGGCACTAGGAAATTAAAGGGACGCTGTCACGGGAATTCTAATGCTTTTCGGTAAAAAGTACTAAAATTAGCGAGTAGGTCTTCTCGCACATGAAATGCACCTAGTACATCAAGATGGAGAGATAAAGTAAATTGTTGTTGAAGGAAAAAGGGAGCCATAATAATTTTTAGGTGTTTTTCCAGTCTAGAAGGACAAAACTTGAAAAAAATCAGCCTGACTTTTTCACATTGAGATCTTAAATTCCTGATGGCATCACAATAATATGACTTGTTTATCGCCTCAGAACATTTGCATGGTGGTTTTTAACAAATTTGGACCACTATTCGTAGTTTACATATGTCTTTAGGCTCTTGAGTTATTGAAGGGAAACTGGTGACAGTATCCCTTTAAAGACTACAGCTAAACAAACAACTTTACGCTGACTTTTAATAACTCTTCTAGTTAATGGGCTCAGGTTTGAACCAATCACAGCCCATTTCAAACTCGTTGTCTCACTTTGATTGGTTAAAAGGTGGTAATAAAATGCTACTTAAAACTGACTTCTAGCCGAGAAGACTGCGGATAGTTTCGTTGGTACAAACGTTTAGCCTCGAGCACCATGAATCTCCTTCTGCTTTAATTTCCAGTTTGATTTTTGTATCACAAGGACTGGCATCCGATATATTCCTCAGAGAAGAAGTGTTTAAAGAAGTAATTAAAGTTAGTTGAAATATAAAGGCAAAAGAAAGACAGCATATTTAGACAGCATGTCTATCAAGTAAGAAGCAGGTGGCTCAGTAGCATTAAGTAACTTCTTTTTTGGTGCCAAGGCCTTGGAAAATGGCGGTCAGCTCTTCGACTTGTTGGCCGCGCGACTTTTAACGATTCTTCCATTGCCAAAAACCTGTCTTGGATCTCTTTCGGCTCCATGCAATGTCAAGGTACAGAAATTGTGAAGATTTCTACTGAGCAGGGACCAAAAGTCACAAATTTTCTCGCGTTGCACGAGAACCTGTCAACGGACAAATACAGTAAGAGGTTCTTATACAAAGGGTGTCTAACTGGCAAATTTTAGCCTAACAGGTTCTTAAAAATTACGGGCTTTTACTGTATGTTTCTGTTGGATAAGAAACCAGTAGAGAAAGTCTTTATCAGAAACATCTTCTAACGCCACCATTTTCATTTGTTTAATATTTCCTCCTATTAAAACAAAGATTGTCAGTTTCAATGTTTTTGGCCGAAAAGGAAAAACGAATTTAAAATTCGTGTTCCAAATTCCATACGAAGATGAAAAACGAAAATTGTCAGTGTAAAGTTGTTTGTTTAGCTGTACCCTTTAATTTAATTTCCCAGCGCCGAATTCGATTTTCGTTTTCCTCCAGGCGATAAAGGCAAAGTCTTTATCAAGAAAATCTTCTCACGCCATCATTTTTGTTTGTTTAATATTCCCGACTGTTAAAACAAAGATTGTCAGTTTCAATGCTTTTAGCCGAAATGGAAAAACAGTAGTTTGATTCCATTTAAAATCGTGTGTAAAACAGTGGTAGGGATTGCTTTGGTCGATTGCGAGAAATCATAATTTGATGACCGTGCGTTCCAGAGCTCTTGTTGCCATTTTTGTTTATAATTTGGTCTAAGTCTACAAAAGTGATAATAAATTAAAAACCGCTCTATGAATTTGTTTTAAAATTTGACAAACACGAGGCTTGTCATCTATTGATATGGCTTGCAAGTTTCAAGCTCATTGAAAATATTTAAGGCAATAAAATTGGGCCTCTCATGTACTGATTTTTTCTCGCAGATTTCGTGTTTACAAGGAGTGTCTTCATTATTCACGGGTATTGTTCAGTGATTGTTTTCAAGTGTCATATCTACGTGCACCACTCCAGCAAAAAAAAAATAATTTGCATTAAACAGGACGCTCGATTGTTTTCCGAAAATTTTTTCGAAGCATGCTAATCTGCGTTGGGGTGAGAATAGCAATGACAATATATGCAGAATAATAGCTTTCGTTTTCTGGAGAGAGGCCATTGACATCCGAATAGCCCGACAAATGCTGTTACAATTTTTTAAGCAATATAGCATGTTTCGGAAAATTGTTCGGAAAGCGGTCGAGCGTCCTATTAAATGCAAATTAATTTTTTGCTGAAGTCGTGCACGCGGATATGAAACTTGAAAACAATACCCGTGAATAATGAGGACACTCGCTTGTAAACACGAAATCTTCGAGAAAAAATCAGTACATTGGAGGCCCAATTTTACTGCCTTAGATGTTTTCAATGAGCTTGAAACTTGTAAGCTATATCAATTGATGACAAACCGCGTGTTTGTCAATTTTTAAAAAAAAATTCATCGAGCGGTTTTTAATTTATTATCACTTTTGTAGACTTAGACCAAATTATAAACAAAAATGGCAACAAGAGCTCTGGAACGCACGGTCATCAAATTATGATTTCTCGCAATCGACCAAAGCAATCCCCACCACTGTTTTACACACGATTTTAAATGGAATCAAACTACTATAAGATGAAATTGCAATTCACAGGCGCGTCGTTTTCTTTAGATATTACCCCATTTTCTCGTAAGTATGTTTTTGACTGTATTTAAAGCCCCGAAAACTTCATCCCATAATATTTCGAAAACGCTCTCGTAGAATTTGTTCAAACTTTGCCAACATCAAGGCAGCTTTGAGTGGTACAAGCTTCTTTGAGAGATTTTTGAAAAACATCTCCTGGTGCCAAGGAATACGAGCGAAAGTAAAAAACGTAATGACGTCATTTCGTCGCTATGGCAACTCCGATGTCATTATAATACTGGTCATGAAAAAATTTCACTTTTATCTAATGCAGCTGTGGTGATCGTTTTTCGATAGCATTGTTAATGGCGACGTAGTTAATTCTCAAACTTGAGCGGTGTTACCCCTTGAAAATCCAGTTGAGCCACCTTAATAGGAGGAAATATTAAACAAATGAGAATGGTGGCGTTAGAAGATGTTCCTGATAAAGACTTTCTCTACTCAGGCTGGTTTCTTAAAATTTTGTTTTCCA
>NW_027558357.1:0-11264 GCF_052425735.1 Oculina patagonica
TATTTCTCTTAGTGAAATTAACTATGTTCCTGTGCCCGCCTACCCCCACAAAAAAAGAGATTGCAAAAGCCACTGAGTTTCATTTTTTTTTTCAGTTCTTTGTACATGTATCTCAACACATTATTGTTCATTAATTGCCTGGTCTAACATAACTTTTTAATTTCAGTAAAGAATTTCAGTCCTAATAAAGCCTATCAAATGTTTGGACCTGTTTGGAATGCATACCTCCTCCCATTTCTTTAATCTCTCAGGACTTTTTCTCCATGGTATTTGTAGGCACATGGGGTTTGTAGCCATTCTGTCAAAGTGTGGATTGTTGGCAGCCACAGTGAAAAAAATTCTCGCCACAAAAGCTGGCCATACAAGGAGATGGGTGGATCATTGGTTTTAACCTGAAAAGGAGCCAGCATAGATTTAGTTATAAAAAAGTTTGGAAATTTCTCTAGACGGTTTGCATTACCCAGTTGCAGTTCTAAAGCTGACAGGTAATATATGAATCATTTCATATACATTACATCAGGTAATAAGACTGTTGAAAATTTAAAAAAATGGCAGCTGATCAGACAAGTAGCATGCGTGACATCTGTTCGAGATTGCTGTGCCAATCGATAGCAATCGATGAACCATTTTTGTGTGGGTTATCGATTGATCATCGATTGACTGATACCAATCAATACCAATTAACTTATTTTATAGATTGATACTGATTTTTTGACTGGTTTTTCGATCTAAATAGCACTTCAGTTAGCCTACTGTTAGCTTACATTGAATAGTATGACAATATTTGATGTCAGTATACCTTTCTGTAGAGCTCTGTAAGTCTGTGGTAGAATAACCTTGGTGACAGGCACCCAAATCTCAGATAAGGACTCACTCCGGTTGGACTCGGAAACAAGCTGTTTGGAGTGACCTTTGGTTTTTCAAAACTTGCTATCCAAGCCTTTTGAATGAGAAAATAACGAGACAGTAAATGTTATTTTGTACCTTTTGTCAAACAACGGGAAGACAGCCAGGTCAAAAGTCTGTATTTATTAAAGGACACCAACTATGACTAAACTAATGATCTAGTTTTTTAAAAACAACTATTACTAGGTCCACTTAAGCTATTAAAGGGTGTTATTATGAGTATCCTGTAAACTAAAGGTTTTAATAATAAGATGGAAAAAAGTTGGGTGGACTATTTTAATGGTTGCCCGTGTATTTTGGAAAATTTGCTAAAAAACGAATAAACTGCTTAATTAGTGACTTAGTGACAATCTTAGAACCATCTTGACAAAAAAAATGCAGCAAAATCCCTATGATAAAGTCCCTTGAAATAGATGCAGGCATCATATATATAATTGCTTTTGAACCCTGTGGCAACTGGTCATAATTGTCTTAGGATGATATGACCATATGACCAGTTGCCACAGGGATGGGAATTAAATTTTTCAGCAGTTTTATATGGAGCCTAGCAGCTGGTTGTTGCGGTCTTATTAAGGGGCTTTATCACAGGGATTTTGCTGTGCATGGATCAAAATTAAATTGGCTTCAAAGAAAAGTTATATCCCCAGTTGCAATCTGAACAGTAACGAGCAAAATTCAAAATCTGGTCAAAAAAATACAATCCGCTACACGTGCAGGATCCACAGATCTATAGAAAGCAGGGTTTTCAATAAGAATAGAGTAGGTGGCAAAAGTTTAGGAGTAGGCGGAGAAGGGAGCACTCACAACAAAGGCGCAGCCATCTAGGGGGGTTGGGGGGCATGCTCCCCCGGGGAAATTTTAAAATTTGGGCCTCTTAGAAAGCATTTCCTTCATTCTGGAGAAAGAATTAGGTTATTTCAACAGAACCATACATTGTTATTTTATTCACTAAGAGTATGTAAATACTCTTAAAAGTTTTTAAAATATTTGGTTCTTGCCAATAGTAAAAAATCACCAACAACCCTTTTACAACTGATGGCCTTTTTCCAGCCAAGCAGAAACATTCCATTCCACCAATGGCCGTAGAACCGGCCAAACAAAGGGAACTCTCTTCCTTTGGGAAAAACTGGGCACTACTTTCCATTTTTATGCAAGTGCAAGCACATGCTTTGAAAACAAAACGATGGTCTGTTTCCACGAATTGAAGAATGAAGAAAGCACTGTAAAGTGAAGAAAACTTTCCACGCGACTTTTTTCGCCATTTTCAGCAACAACCGAAAGTGAAGTCATTATTCAACGACAAGTTTAGCCGTGAATTTCAAGAGTTAAAGTCGATTATCTTGAAAATTGTTCAATCGATAACTGGTAAAGATGTGTAAGACATTTTAAGCAAACTGTAAACAACTTGAGCATTCACTCAAATGTGACAGGGATGCTTTTGACGATCGTCAAAAAATGCGGTAAGAGTCATGAAGCATTTTCACTGTTTTGTAAATGTTTTGAACGAAATAAATGGACTGTTTTAACGTTTTTGCTGTCTGTAAAATTTGAGTTAAGTTCTCAGTCAAAGTACCGGAAAAGTAGGCGGCGGAATCACATGAAGTAGCCGGCGAATTTCACCAGCCGCAGGCTCTTATTGAAAATCCTGAGAAAGCATTGGCTAAATCCATAATCTGAATGAATGTTTTGTGTAAAATTATCCACCGATCTACAAAGTTAACCTATTCACCTCTCACAAAGAGAAAGCATAATTTTTACAGTATATTAACCTTTCTCTCCAAGTGTCTGTCAAGTCTTATAAGAGCTTCTTTCTCTCCACCATGCCAGACTTCTCCGTGAATATTTCTAACATCAAGACCTAACTCCTCCAAAGATGGCACCCCATACTTTTCCTCATGGTCTTCAGAGACTGGTGTACCACAACCAGCTAGCAACTGCACATCAAGTGTTGGGACAGGGTGCTCTGGGGGACCCAAGGAACGTATAATAGCCAGAAATTTCTTGTATGTAAGGGGTGGCGTTCCTCCATTGTGTTTAATAATCCTAGCAGAGACAGAAAACAATCAAAATTATTTTAAGGATTTTGAACTGTGCAATGCTAACTGAAGACAATGTGTAAGTGGATGAATGTATATACAGTTGATTCGAGAAAGGTTGTCAGAAGAAAGGACAGAAGTGTACGTGACCACCTCAAAAGGTAATCTGAGTATCAGGTAATTAATGACACTGTAGTGGTTGAACCTCCTTTCGTTGCTTTCTTTTAACACTCTCAAACATACATCCATGGTGTCTTGTGCCATTTTTTCAGTTTTCTCCAAATTATGCTAAAGTCAAGGAACTGTGAAGTTAAAACAACCCACAATAACTTTCAGGGTTGTCACATGTACTTTTATGCTATATTCCAACAACCTTTTTCAAAACAGCTGTAGACAGTTTATCAAACACTGTTTTCCCTAGCAAAGAGGCTAGGAGAAATAAAAAACCCCAAAAGCCAAATCTGAATTTTTACTAGCTAGCCTGTGAATAATTGGCTTACCAACTAAGTCTCGAGCCCTGCCATGGGCCTGTTTTTACAAGAAATGTTGTCTCTGGTAAGAGGGTTGGTATAACCCTCTCTCACAAGCCATTTTTAACCATTCATTTCACTGGTGACAAAGTGTACTATAGTTTGATATCGATTTAAAATTGAATACCCATGAGAGTTTGTATACTAGATTTAAAAACTGGAGTTGAAAATATCTCCTTTTTCTTTTGAAAAAATACAGTAAAGCTTGAAACCTTACCCTGGTGTCCTTTTTTGTCTTTTTTTGTCATACACATGATTTCCCTTTCACCGGTATGTTACTGTCCATTGAAACGGATATCATGTGTATGGTACATTTAAAACTTTTGAAGGGTTCATATTTTTTTAAACCTGGTGCTCCCAGCTGTATTTTAAGATGCTCACCTGAAATTTGAGCTGTGTAGCTAGAAATTGAGACTTGGCAGCAAAAGTGCTCTCAAAGCCAAAAGTACATTGTAAACTATGAGCCCTGAATAGCCAAAGTGTTGAAATGGAAAAAAGTTGACTTGCCCCCTCCCACCCCACTCAGGGTCACCCAACCTTCAAAGTGAGTGACCCTACTCCAAGGGGGTAAACTTGCCTCCCTCCCTCCCCCTGAGCTAATTATACTATTATTTGCAGCTTGTTATTGCCCCCGCAGGAGGCACCTTAGAAGTCCCCGTGTAGGTAGGAAAGATGTGTGCATTCAGTGAACGGTACTGGAAAAAATCTTGATTTTGGTCAAAGTGGCTCGCAAAGGATTGCCCTAATGCTCGCAAAGGATTGCCGGAACGCTCGTAAAGGAGCAACGGAAGTCAGTGCCGCAAAATATAAAAATAGCCGTCGCACTGTGATCACAAGAAACATGTCTTGCTTGAAGAAATATGTAAAATGTGTAACTAAATTTGAAATGATGCGGAAAGCATAACAGGCGTATCATCCAGGGACAAAGAGTTTCTGATCTTAGCGACTGAACGTCTTGAAAACAAGCGAAGATCGTATACATTTTTTTACGACGAGTAACAAACAAAAGCGCGAACTATGTCATGCAATACAAGGTAATTCGTTTCGCTAACGAACTGTCAGTTTATTTGATCCAAAGTATGGTTGAATAAGCATCAAAAATTGTTTACTCGAATCTTAGAATTTGCCATATTTTGTTACTCGTGGAATTGTCAGGCTTTTTGGCCTTGGAATTATTATACCGGTAAGTTCATTTCGAATGTTATAAGCCAGGGAATAAGCTTGCGTGTTATCATCACGAACAATGTGTTATGTGTTATTTCCGCTAGGTAATATATTCGACTTGAACTTGTGAATTTTTTTAGGACGCAACGGTGTCACACAACAAGAAATTCCGTAGCAAACAATGTCGTGACGTACATGGCACAATAAAAACAGAAGCCTAATTTTGTGGTCCAGCGGCATCAATAATTAAAGGCTGAAAAAATACTCCACTAATCTTAGATTAATGGTGTAAAACAAATTATGAAAAGGCGGGGCAGCTTACTAGTGAGAACTATTACTAGTTAAGAATTAATGAATGAAAAGCTCCTCTGCCTAAGGTGGCTCAGGATAAGGAGTAAACCCCCCCCCCCCCCTCATCAGGGACACCTTTTCTTCATATAAAGAGGCCCTTACTTTGCAAATAATAGTTGCAAGTACAGAGAATGTTATGAAAAGAATTATACTGGATCATCGTCCATGTTTCACACTCAGGTAATATTATTATCACCTAGCAGCTATGTAGGAGTTTACTTTTAATCATGAAAACAGTATTTTCAGTTCAGTACAAAATCTGCTTTCTCGAATCAAATCCAAGCCCAAGTAAAGGCCAAGCTTGAGTCAAATGCTCGAGTCATTGCTTATTGGCCACCCGGGTTGGCCACCAGTATACCCCTGCTCCTTGTGATCTTGAACATGATGGATAGTGGGTAGGAGATGAGAAGCAACTGAGCACTCCTGTTAGCCCCAATAGTGCTGACTTGAGACTCCTAAATAATTATTGTAAGGGTCAGGGCTCTCATTTAGGGCGCTAACCTGTTACAGCTGAGTTTGCTTAATGTGCACTTGATGTTACAGGTGCAACTGCCTTTTATTGATACAATTCACCCACAAAGTAACAAGTTTGTCATGTGTGTGAAGATCAAGGCCACAGGTGACATAAAACTTAACGACAGCCATGAGGGTAACATGATATGTTGTATACCGTAATGTGACTCAGACGTGTGACTTGGACTCAGACTTTACTTGGCCAACGGATAAACTTGGAGCAAGGGTACGTGTTCACTCTTTCCTGTTTTTTTTTTTTTGGGGGGGGGGGGAGCGGGAGGAGGTACAGTAAAGCTTCTCCTACTGAATGAGGGTACCCAACAGGGTTCGTCAATCCCCCCACCCCGACCAAAATTTGCCCTCAATACCGTAATCCTGATGGTTTTCATTGGCTTATCCCAATCCCGACCATATGTTTTAACCCTGGTTTAATAGCCGTGTGACTGGCGGGTGCAAACCATAATAAGCACTTACACAGCATTTTTTGACGTTCTTGAAGATGACAGATATTGATTCATTGGAGTGCCAATTCCTGATTTCCACCTCATAAAATCACCAATTCCTGTGTCCCATGCATAATCACAATCACGAATCGCTTCCCTTTTCCTCAAAAATACTGGATCCCGGCCTTCAAATAAGCCAAATCAAGATCTCAAAAAACCTACTATGACCCTCCTGAACTGCCTGAGCAAAAAGATTGTATAACTTCCCAGCCTGTTTGGCGGGCTGTTTGGGTGTTCTAAATTAATTTCTCTAATGTTCTATTTTGTTTCAGGACAGTGTAATACATGGCTTTAGCAATAATTATTACCATTTCTTTTAAACTTACAGCTGAGGGTCATACAGAGTGTGAGCGCGACACACAGTGACATCTACCCCTGATTCTTTAGCAAGCAGCCGTATCGCCGCATCTCTTTCCCTTCCAAACGGTTCGGAATCCTCCTCGAATGTCAGAAGGGAGGTTTTCCACTCCCTAAACAACCGGGGAAAAACATCGGCAGGCTGACCTCTCACAACGAATAGGCGGGAATTCAGTTTGCGGAGACTATCGTCCACATCTTCGAGCGACTGCAGCAAGAACCTCCACAAGTTTATTCCGATTCCAGTTTGGCCATTTACTTTCGTGTCTAACACATAAATAACTCTGAAAGTGTCGCTTCCTTTGACTGCCTCTAAAAGAGAAGGGTTGTCGTGTAAGCGCAAATCCTTCCTGACCCAGTGAATGGCGTGTTTTCCTTTATCAGTTTGCTCTCGACTTTTCTCTGTACTAACTAAAGGATTGCTCCTTCTGTGAATTGTAGCATTAGACATTGTCTCTGGCCGTTACTTCCTCAAAGTGGTTTGTATTTTGTTGCAGGATAACTTTGGTATGGACTCCTTCCATTTTGTCTTGAAGTCGAAGAGACGAATCAGCCCATAATGGCACGCAAATATAACGAGGAACGAAGCTTATTTTTTTTACTGATCTCAAATACGATAGCCTTGGAGGAGGCAGTTCCTAGTAATTTCACACCACAATCGAAATTCGCACAATATTGTGACAACATGATAGATGTTATATAACGAGTTGATTTGAAAAACGTGCAGAATCCACGTGCAGCCATTCCTGTTACAAAACTATCACCTCTCGGGAGGGGATGATCATTGGAATGTCACTGACAATCTGTACCTTGCAGGGAGGGGGACATTGTTGGCACGTGCATCGGACACGAGACTATTCTAGACAGGCAAGCAATGCGTGCTAATAGACCTTATTATTCAACAGATGCGCGCGCTGCCCATATATTAACGATATCTGTCATCCGTACATAACAGATATCCTGCGATATTCGTAGGTTGCGAAGGTTCGTCCGAAATCTTGTAAAGCGCTGCATAATTACAGTTTTTCTATGTCCAAAATGTGTCTCGTCGACAATCTGTTGAATAATAAAACAATTATCCTGCTCAATCTTGCGGAATATCGTCTGATTTTAGCCAACTCGGCCTACGGCCTCGTCGGCTAAGTATCAGGCGATATTCCGCGCGATTTCGCAGGATAATTGTTAAATATTCGTATTCTCGGTGTATTGGACTGGAAGTAGCTTGCAATTGAGGGGGGGAGGGGGGGAATATCATTAAAAACAGGTTCATGTCATTTGCATTTGAATAGATTACCCGCATTAGCTTCCATTGCAAGCTAGTTCCAGTCCAATACCGAGAATACGAATAAGGCCTATTACAAATTGTCTGCAGTAGCTTGCGGCGAGTAGCATGCGCACGTTCGTGGAAATTTTTTGCATCAATTTTCTCAAGATTGTAAGATAATCTCGGCAAGTCGCTTTTGGTATCGATTTGGTAGCGTAATAGATAAATTACGTGCAACGATGATGACTGGGAGGATTAGTTTCTAAAAGGATCTACAGGAGATGTAATCAGCCGCAACCTCGTTACCAAATCACCAAGGGAAAAGCCCTGGGAACGAGGTTGAAAGCAAGGCTGAAAATGTCTCGCAAAGTTTATTTTTTCACGTAGTGCGTAGTATCAGCCTTGCAGTATTGTTTGTTGTTGAACAAACAATACTGCAATACTGTTGAACAATGTTTATCGACCCTTTATCCTCCGTATCCTTTGATCAAAATCTCAGGTCTTTCTTATGCAATGATTAGGAGCCATATTGAAGATTCTAAGTCAGCAAGCAAACCACCTTCCCGAAACTTTACGAGACCTTCACGAGACCTCCACGAGACCTAACGAAGTCTACTGCTGGCGGGCAGTGGGGAACTGGAAACGTATTTTTGAAGCGCGGTAAAAAAGGAATCCAACATGGCGCCAACACAGCGAGCCACTTCCAGATAGCTCCGTATCTTTGTTCTGAATGTACTGTTTATTACTACACTAATGCAGATATCGCTTAGAACCGGATTAAGGAATTGAAAATGGGAAGTCAGCAGAATAGAGATGTACATGGCAGGCTTTCGAAAGTTTTGAATACTTTGCGCGAGATTTCAGAAGCTGTTATTCCAAGCAGTGCGGTCGGTGCACAAACGGAAATTATGGAGGACATCAACAGAATAGATTCACTTGTTTCTGCCATTGAGTCAAGCGCTTCTGAACTCCACGACTTGACTGTAGGAAAAAAAGACAAGGATACTTCAAAGGATTCAGGAAACACAAGCTTCACAGAGGTGAGGTTGACAGGAGGTTGATCAGTGTAAAAATGCACACTGCAGACCGAGGATAAAGTGCATACTGTAGACCAATTCTGCAGACCAGGGATAAATTGCGGACTTAAGTATGAAACAATGAAACGTTCGTGTAAAAGGCATCTTACGTTGTTTCACAATTTGTCTGCATTTTACCCTTAGTCTGCATTCTGTAGCTTAAGTCTGCAGTCTGCAGTCTGCAGTCTGCATTTCACACCACACTGATATAACTTATAGATATGGGAAACTGCTTTCATCCTCTGAAATATTTATGAACCATAAATTTTAAACGATTGAAAAAGAAAATAAACTGAAGATATCAAGTGAGAGACTGAATTCAGGCTCTATGAAACTGAAATCAATATTGCTGGCTTGCAGCTGATATCACAGCAGCCATGCTGGTGGACAAGAACAAAGTGTTTCCCTCCGCTGGGATCTAAACCCTTTTATCGTAAAATTTCTGCGAAAACATATTTTATTGTTTTGTCCACCAACATGGCTGCCTTGTCATCTCATTTGCATAAATTTTGCCCAGGTGTATACAGTAATTTTCTTCCAATATACTAGATAATTCAGTTAAATTGTTGTTTTTTTTTTGCAGGATTCAAGAGATGCTAGTGAAGACCAGGCCTTTGACACTTCTAACTTTGATGGTTCAAATGAGATGATTGAGTTGAGTGATGATGACGAGTTTGACAATGCAATGGCTGAGGTAATTAATAATAACCACTAATTATTAGTACCAGTAATAGTATTTGGACTGAGTGGGGTACAAGTCAGGGAGTAATCGGGCGAGTAATTTCAGGGATTTGCAATTAAGAGCACGATTACTCTGAATTTTAATTGTATCAAAAACAAAATTTGAGGTTGGGTAGTCTTTGAGAAACTTTTTTTGTATGAAAAAGTCAAAGGTGTACTCGAAACAGCACGAAAGAACCCATGGAAGTGCATATGATTGATGCACAAATGGCATAAGCATCCAATTACCGATATCCAAATTTCTTGTAATTGGACACCCACGTGATCATGCACCAATTATGCAACAAATAGGCGCGCATGCAGAGCTAATCAAAATCAATAATTTTTTTCAGCGGAACCGTCTTAATAAGAATTTACAATAACTAGGCTGTAAATTAATGACTGTCTTCCTCAGGTTGACATTGAAGAACTCTGCAATCAAAGCCAGACTGAAACAGATGCTAGTCACCTGAATATTTTAGACCAATCGTCTGAAGCTGAAGGTACTGACCAATCAATTCATTAATTTATGGCCAAATTTTTATCTGTTGGTTGCCAGAATTGATGTTAGTGACTCCTTTCTGTCTAGGGAGACAGGTGGGCGGGAGCCTGGGAGAAAAGGGGCGGGAAGCGGGAGGGAGAGAGGGCGGGCAGCGGGATTCTAAAGGTGGTGGGAACAGGGAGAAAACGAGTGAAATTTCGTAACATTTCATTATATTTCGCAATGGACATGAAACAAACAAGAGAGAACAGCTTCGGGAAGCGGGAGTTAAAAGTTCCGGGAGCGGGAGGTTCAGACCCCTCTGTCCCCCCCCCCCCACCTTTCTGATAGCTTGGAAATAACAGCTAGCAATCATTGATCTTAGTAACTTCATAATAAACAAATCTGTAAGTCAGAAAAGAACAAACTTTTCTCTCTGTTATTCTTTACAGACCATGTGTCTGATGATAATTACCATGATGATTACTTAGATGTGAAAACAAAATTAAGCTTAGTTGTGGCATTAATAGCCATTTGGTTTAGGCAGAAACCCATAAGGGTTGAAACGTGTAACGCGTGCGCACAGCATTTGGATATTCATTTTGCTAAGTACCATATTTAGAAACACGAAGAGTTTGTACGCGAATGTTTTATACACGTAATGACACACGCAACATAATTTTGGGTTTTGCGGTAAGTTGCTTGAATTTCGACCTAAACGTCGTAAATTTCTTACAGAAACTAAAGAAGTACATTAAGTATATCGAAGCGAAGTTCTCCAGACTACTTCAAAAAGATGAAACAGGAGAATTTAACCAAATTTAACTTAATTCAACCAAGCTTGTTCAAAAACAAGATTACGCCATCGAGCGCGAGCTAGTGCGCGCTGTGAATTTAATCCAAATATGGTAATTTTGATGTTTCTTGTTATTTTCCAAATATGGTACTTAGTGTAAACGAATGTGCAAACGCTTTGTACAATGCGAATCATAGGGAGTTACATGTTTCAACCCTTATGGGTTTCTGGTTTAGGTTGATAAAAACTTTAAAAGTAAAGCTAGTTGCAAATTCTTTTTCACTGACAATTTTGCATGACAAGGTGCATGAGTATCACAGACAGTTACCGATTAGTACTTTTATTTTCCTTTATACAAAAGCAAATGAAATAAAACCAGATGCTGAGCATATTGAGGTTCTGAAGAGATACTTTGGCCACTCCAAGTTTAGACCGTAAGTATAATAGTTGCTGCATTCTAAGTGTCATATATCAATGAACCAAGCATAAAAACAAAACAAAAGTAAATGCTATTGAAGAATAATAAAAAGTATTTACAGTCTGAAATTAAATTTAGAAATTTGTGTT
>NW_027558358.1:0-11264 GCF_052425735.1 Oculina patagonica
TTTTTTCATAGAGTTAATTAAATACCTCAATTTTTTTTGGTATGTGGTCATTCATTTTTTTTGGTATGTGGCCATTCACTAGAAAGAAAATGAATTTGTATAAATTTGTGTGTCTATAAGTGGCTCTCAAAAAGCAATTTATTGATTATAAGTGAAATGCAAGTCAGAGATATTGGCAAGGAACTGAAACATTTTTATTTTATATTCCAGTTTAAGGGAGCAGGGGTGGTGCAGTGGTGAGAGCACCAATGTGGCCCGGGTTCGATTCTGGCTCAGTGCCACATGTGGGCTGTGTTTGTTGTTGGTTCTCGCCCTTGCTCCGAGGGTTTTTCTCCGGGTTATCCAGTTTTCCTACCTCCAGAAAAACCAACACTTCCAAATTCCAATTCAACCTGGATAGAGGACCTGCATAAAAACCCAGCTCTGTTGATGTGGAATCCTCTCTAAATATAGCCATTTAATATAAATTATATATTTTTATTTTTAATATAATGTGATTATGATAGAGAAATCTTGAGCATAAATTTTTACGGAAAAAATGTTACCTCTGTCTGAAAATCATTGATTAGGGTCTAAAATAATTATTGGTGTGGTTAAATTGTTATAATTATTAAACTATCACAGCACGATACAGCACAATGACATTAGCCAAAGGATGTTACACTGTAGCTGCAATGTTTCAGTTACTGTTGTGAGACAAATAACATTTTATTGAATAACCCCCAGTGCTCAAAGTTGAAGAGCTTATTAATATTATTTTTAGAGAACATGCGTTAGTATTTAGGGACCATTCATTATTTATGCCAGGGGGTGGGCTGGCAAGATTCATTATAGACAAAACCAAAACATGTTGACCCCCTTCCAAACAAAAGAAAAACATAATGCCCCCCCCCCCCCAACAGGAACTAGCCTACTAACAACCAGCTTTTATTTTGTAACAAAATAGCCTGCAGATAAGATCATAATTTGAAGGTGACCCCCCCCCCCCTCAGAACATTCTGGATTTTTCATGACCCCCCATCAATTCTTGCCGGCCCACCCCCTGGCATAAATAATGAATGTTCCCTTACTGATATTTGGAATGGAGATAAATGGTTTTGTGGCATTTCATCAGTTTTGCTGTGTTAGGACTGCCGTTAAATTATTTGTTTTCTAATTTGTTTTATGTTAAGAGTGAGGCTTGGCGGTACCAGCCTAATGGTTAACACACTGGACTTCACATCAAATAGACCAGGTTGAACCCTGGCTAGGTTCATTTTGTTAATTTGCGTTCTTGGACAAGATACTTTAATACTCCACTTTGTTGCTTCTACATGCATGTACAAAAGGTAGTCAAAAAGGCACATTGTAATGTCTTTGTTCTGCGTACAGGCTGCTGGAGCATTTCCCAGTTTCTGTAGCATTAACAGACTGGGTGTATTTCCACCCCCCCCCCCCACTCACTTCCCCTCCTGGATGGGTTGGCCTAGTCCCTCACAGGGTTACCCCTACATTAAATTCACTGGTGCCCATAAACACACCTGGTTTGAGTGAGACACTATACATGAGAGTAAGTGTCTTGCCCAAGAACATGACACAGTGCCCCAGCCACTGAGCTTGAACCTGTTAGCTGGACCACTCTTTTTGGAGCCCAGCATGGTAACCATTAGGCCCGGGGGGGGGGGGGCAGGGGGACTCGCATATGAAAGTGACGGGGATGCTCGTCGTCTCGCTTAGGGGTGTAAACTTTGGACTTTTGGTCTGAGTGAGACAGGGTTGTAGGGTTACACACGAAGAAATATACAAATATAAACTTCATTCTTAGTTTTTTGGTATCTTTTAGGGGTCAAGAAAGGCTTGAGCCACGCCCAGATTGGTCGCTTTTAGGGGTTCTTTTCACAATTTCCGATGAGCATCTCCATCCGTTTCATATGGGAGTCCCCCCCCCCCCCCTCCCTCGGCCCATTAGGCCACTGTTCCTCTCTGGCAGTTGTGGGTTTTAAAGAGCTTGTAAAGACTTACCCTGTCATTATCAAGCTAAGGGTCTTTGGGGGAAGGGAAAGGGAAGTGAGGTGGGTGGGTGCTATCCCAGGGGGGGTACTCCGGGATCCAAGTGACGGGGATGTGCGAAGGATTTTTTTGGGGTCGAAATTTTCGATTCCAGGATTTTTTTGGGTAGGAGAATTTGGCAGGTATTTTTTTGGGTGACTTGATTTAAATAGGGGATTTTTTTAGGGTATTAAAATCAAACTAAAGTGCCTTGGCGCGGCCTTGGCAATTTAGGGGTAATTTGACTAGGGATTTTTTTGGGCGTTTTATTTTGGTCCAGGGATTTTTCTGGGTAATGTTGGGAGACTTAGGGATTTTTTTGGGTCCTGAGTTTTGCCTCCATTCGATCATCCCCGTCACTTTGATCCCGGAGTACCCCCCTGGGGGTGCTATGACCACAACTCCTGGCATGGTTTGGTGCTAGCTGGAAATGAAGTGGTTAATAATTAACTTAAGGTAAAACTGTTTTAAAAAATCCTTTTTTACATACATGTTGTAGACACAATAATATATTTAGGTAGTGCATTTAAACATTTTAGATTTTAGATTAATATATATTTACATTCTTATATATTCTATTTTAGTTTTCTTTTATCTGTTATTTTAGTGGAACATCTGTAAACTAGCTATTCTAAGCTAAGCATGTTTCCCACTTTAAATAAAGTATTGTATTGTATTGTATCCTTTTCCAGACACGACCACCAAACACAAATGTCACAGCCCGAGGCTTGGTGGTGGAAAATCCCAGAACAAGAGATATTATCAAGTTCCACAGCTCGTACTACAAAAACATGACAGAAGTTAACTTTGATGGGGATGTCCTTGTATATGTCACACCTGTAAGTATTTTTCAAACCATTTGATTTAATTTTCTTTTTTCTAAAAGTCAAAACAGAGTATACATTTATAGGTTCTTAAAAATTAATAATATTAAGCAAATGAAGATAAATTGCATGTACCATATTTCTAGGAATTCAAAAACAATCATGTGACAGTTCATTTATTTATTATTCTTTGCTTGAAGTTTCAAAAAATTGCATTGTGTTGTTCCAGAAAACGTCCATACTCCTCCTAAAAATTTCTTGGGGTTGGGAGGGCTCTCAAAGGCCAAGAATTTCCAGAGGGGTGGGGCAACCTTCTCTTGCAAAGGATCTTCAGTTAAATTCTTTTCCTGAAATACATCTGTGTTCGCAGGCTAAAAGTTTATTAACACAAAAAAAATTACAAACAGTGAAAACTGAACACATTAAAATAAAAATGTACTGCAATGTTTGCTAATCAAAAATCATCTCTCTTTCTTTCTATTCTCAGTGGAATTCTCATGGTTATGACGTAGCAAAAATATTCAGTTCTAAGTTTACGTATGTCTCTCCAGTTTGGCTCCAAATCAAAAGAAGGTTTGTACTGTATTGCCAGTTGAGAATTGTAGGTCTGTTTAGTTGTGACTGACAGAAGTGAAATTTAAAGGACTTATAATAATTGCATATATTTCAGTACTTTTTTCTCATTAAATCCTAGTACACTGTAATATTGTGCTTGATCTTCTTCAAAGAATGAGATCGTCATATTTTACTTGATGTATATACATGTAGATCTATATCATACTCCTTAAATATTATTTATTGGCTTACTCCCAATAATTTTCTCAATAAATAAGTACTGGAAATCATACAGAACTTACTTTATATTCACTTCATGTTTATGCACAGTGTTTAAATATTAGAAATGTATCATTTATAATACTAATACATGCACATGACTTGGATTATTATATTTAGAAGTGTAATTTATAATTTTTGTTGACAGGAAAACAGGCACCTTTGCAATAGAAGGCACACACGATATTGATCAAGGTGTGAAATTTTTGTTGTGGGCAGTTTATACACTTACATCAGTTTTGCATAAGTCTGCGTTGAGCCTTGTGGCCCATACAGGCCGGAACTTATCCCAGTTACTGTAGCATGAAGCGACTAGGAGTATTTCTACTCCTACCTGGATGGGATGCTAGTCCATGGCAGAGTTATCACCCCCCCCCCCCTCCATTAGTTCCCCGCTACCCATTTAATAATATACACCTGGGTGGAGAGAGGCACTATGTAAAGTGTCTTGCCCAAGAACACAACACAGTGACCCCGGTCAGGGCTCGAACCCGGACCGCTCAATCTGCCGTGGAGTTCATTACGCTAACCATTTGGCCACCGTGCCTCCCATAAGTTTTGAATAATGCAGGTACATAAATTATAGCTTAGCATCAAGAAGGCTGATACCTAGATATTTTCTGCACAGGTCTTCCACAATGGGCATAAATTACATGCAGGTTTAAAGGGAATTAAAAAGTGAATTTTCAATATATAACTTTTTGTGTCCTCTTTCTGTTTAGGTTGGATGACAGAAGTCCGAAAAGGTGGCAAACATGTAAAAATTGGTGAGATATGGTGAATGTGCAGTTAAATACATGTAATTGAATGATGTAGTATTAATGTTGACAGTGATTTTTTCCAATTTATTTT
The DNA here is from genome assembly GCF_052425735.1 of Oculina patagonica. NCBI lineage: Eukaryota > Metazoa > Cnidaria > Anthozoa > Scleractinia > Oculinidae > Oculina > Oculina patagonica. The sequence goes on from NW_027558358.1 coordinate 4,539, forward strand.
CAGTGCCCAGAATACTTTTTGATCAATGGACATTCAATGACTATCACATCATTTTCTCAAGTGACACTGCATTGCAATCTCTTATTGACACAATTGTGTCCTTCCTAAAGGTCAGTTCCTGTAAGATTAAATTAAATTTTTACACTATAACAATTTTTAAACAATAATTCCGGCAACAAAAAAGCAAGAAAATTGTTTGTATTGGCTGGTGGACCCTTGACGATAACGAATTCAAGTTAAATTACTGTCTTTATTTTTTTATTCAGGCGAATTATTTTGATGGTCTTACTCTTGAGGTGTGGAGTCAATATAATGGAGATACCAAGGAGTAAGTACTACCTGCGTCTTGTTAATTTAACCCGAGGAATGTTTCTACTGGGAATATCCCAGGGAAACGGAATATCCTGGGTGACAAGAATATCCCTGGGAAAGGATTTGCAATGTTAGTATGATTCCGGGGTAATGGAATATCCTAGGGATATGGTACATCACAGGGAAAGTTAGATTCTTGCAATTAGCCCTGGAAACAGCTCTGTTATTTTACTATCATGGAAAAGTCCATCCGAAGATTCCTCAAAATTAATCTTCTCCTCTCTTCCTCGGAAAGGCGCAACAAAAATGATAAATGAAGAAAACTAGACGAGTCGTTCATTTGTCTTTTAGGGACTTGTATCTTCTTGTAAGTAAGATGGCCGATTCTCTACATAAAGAAAAGCTCAAGATTATTTTGGTGATTCCTCCGCCGTTTTACGCTGGGTAAGCTAAATCAATAAATATATCTGTGAAATATCAACGTGGAAAATGAAATTTAAATTGCAGCCGAACTCCTCTTTCCAGACACGTCTATAGTACGGACACTTCCCTATTACAGACAGTTGACTCGACCGGATAGCTCTTTAATACGGGAATTTAAACTTTCTTGGGCTAACTTGTGCTGTTCGTGATTTTACGACATCTCTTTCCTATCTTCAGAAGGAAAGGATGCACTCTACGCATGCTCTAGACAGTCTACAGTGTATTTCTGATCATAAACGGAGCAGTTCTTTGCTTTCCTTATGGGAACATTCAACGTGTAGTGAATTAAAAAAAAAAAAAACCGCGAGATAGTTAACGCGCGGGATGGAAGACTTTTAAAAATGTTTTCCCCGGTCTGTTGTGATCATGGATAGCGCCGCACTTGATTTAACGGTTATTTTTTTATTATTTTTCTCCCTGACAGCAAAAAGCCAGGATCATTTGACAAACACGACTTCGAGCTGTTGGCGCCAGTACTTGATGGCTTTAGTCTCATGACTTATGACTATTCCACTCACGGAAGGTAAAACTAAGCTTTATAAAAATCCTTGGTGAGACTCATGAGAGTGGCGGGATGCTTGTCGTCTCACTTAGGGATTTAGGGGTGTAAATAACAGATTTTGGACTCACTTAGGGTGTTCAGGACAGAACATCAAGGTCTCTTTTAGGGTTGCCGTCGTACTGTGTTGGCGGTCTAGATGTATGTATGTTTTAGCATGAGCTATAGGATAAATGGAGTTCGTCTAAATAAAAAGCCAATAACTTGCCACTAAAGTCGTCTTCTTACCCATGTGTTGTGGAACTAATTCGAGCAAGGAAATTCAGAAGACAACTTTATAATTGGTGGGTTAGTTATTGGCTTTTTTTAGACGATCTCCACTTTTCCTATAGCTCATGGTTTTGGGGATTCGAAGCTTCTGTCGCGCCCAGATTGGTTTTCTTTAAGTGGTTTATTTCCCCACTTTGTCGTATATTTTCTTGTTTTTGTTTAACTCTGTTGTACATCTTTTTCTTTTGTTAAATTTAGACCTGGTCCTAACGCTCCTCTCCAGTGGATCAAAGACTGTGTTCTTACACTGAGTCCAGAAAAGGGAAAACAGCGGTCAAAAATTCTTATGGGCCTCAACTTCTACGGCCAGGACTTTGCCGCCATGGGGGGAGGACGTACGTGAAAATTGTAAAAATATTTTAGATTTAGTGAATTAATTGTACCCCGCGTTACAGTCGTCACCGAACCACCGAGAAGACCGAGAGCAAGATCTCCTTTCTTTCCCTCCCGCATCCTCAGTTTCAATGTTTTTAATTGTAATTGTTGTTGTTGTTGTCGCTTGCTCCAAGCTCCTTAATTTGTGCACTCGTGTTCAATTCTTTTGCCAGCTTTGTCGCTCTCGAATCAGCTGTATTTAGCTAATCCAAAGAGGCAAATCTTAACTTAAACGTCTGTGGATGAAACCCTTATGTGTGACCATTCAAATGAAAGCTGTTGAGCAGTACATTTACTTTCATGTGGTACTGTTTGATATGCTGTGAATGGTGGTTCAAACTTTTGAGTCTGTGGACAAAACCCTAAGCTATTGAGCAGTACTTTCATGTGGTACTATTTATTATGCTGTACAAGGTCGTTCTTACTTTTACTTCTGTGGTTAAAACCCTAGTGTGTAACCATTTACTATATATAGACGAAGCTATTGCGCAGCACTTTCACATGGTACTATTTATTATGCTGTGCAAGGTCGTTCTTACTTTTACGTCTGTGGTTCAAAACCCTAGTGTGTAACCATTTAAATGAAAGCTATTCTACATCTGTTGTTTTCCTATTGCGCAGCACTTTCACGTGGTACTACAACCTACAAGTTGGTCTTATGGTTCTATTGTTCTGCCTCCGAATCTAATTTGTTTCTTTCACTTTTATTCTTGTTTTTCATATCAATGGTAAATATCTTGTCTACACAGCCATCTTGGGATCGCGGTAAGTCACTCAGAGTCTTAACATGAATGGTCCTTAAAAGGGGCCACCGCAGAACGAACGACTTTCAGTTTTGTCATTTTGCTTCCAATTTTAAAAGGCTAGTCGCTATATACATGTAACTACAACTTGTGCGTATGGAGAGTTCGATGTAAAAAACATAAATAAATAAAAACGAACTAAATAACTTAATTTAAGTTTGAATCAGAGCCCTCCGCGAACGATCTCGTGGCAAAGACTAAACTGCTAGAAATCAATTATGGCGAACTAAACACTAAACACATTGGGCCCAATATAGACCAAAATAAAATTTCTCCTTAGAATGTTAATACATTGTCCTGCAGAGAGCTGACGAGGATATAGAAAATCGTCAGCTAGGAAATATTGCCTTGATGACCTAAAAGAAATGTATATCATCGGTTAGGGGAATTATATTATTGAACTTTAGATAACTAACCGTTCATTCCCCTGCTAGATATATTGAACTGTTGACGAAACACAAAACCGAAAAACTGGTCTGGGAGGAAGGCGTGGCAGAACATTCGTTCAAGTTCACGTAAGTAAAGCCAACTTTCAATTTGTCAAATACTCGTCTTTTAATTTTGCTTCAGTTGACAGTCTTTCCTGTTGATGTTTAAGGAGGGCAGAGGCATTGGGAATTTACTGAGTCGGTGGTTGTCCTAAGCCCGAGGGGGAGGGGGTACTCCCTATTTATAATGGCCTATACGGGGAGGGTCCGCCCGAAATGGGTACCTTTTTCATGGTTCAGGTATATAAAAGGGTAGGGATTTCACAAGTTTAGGTATTTGAAAGGGTAGGAAAATCTGTCATAAAGATATTTAAAAAGACCTTTAAATTAAAGGAACTCAGTCACGGACAACTCATTTTGAAAAAAAAAACTGGCAAGTTTTTTTCAAGTTTGTCAGTCGTAATCCGTCTTAATCTTCGTGAGACGAAACCATCCATGGTTATTTTCGGGTTTTGATTACTCCTTTGTTGTTTTCCTACATTACACAACTATTATTTTGAGGTTTCCTACAATTTGGAAGTAATCACAATCAAAGGCTCTTCGAGCAACCTCATGGTAATTCGATGAATTAAGTGCCGACCTCCGCATTTTTTTTTTCTAAAGTAGTGTCCAATAAAGTAAAGCAATCTCACTTTGCTTTATTTTTCCACGTGAGTTGCGTCATTGATGGCTCGTGCTCTCAGGGGTCGTAGCGCTATTCAGTTTTCACAACCAAAATATTTACCGGTTAGTGTATTACCTTTGATCCTTTTAAGCATCAAGTAAATTTGTTTTGTGAATATGTTTACTTTTCTGTCAGCACGTATAGCGTTATTTTTGAGCAGCGGAAAAAAATTAATAGAAAAGATACGCCCGAGCACTTCGTGTATCTGCTCGACTCAAAAAGATGAAAAACGGATGACGTGACACGAGGTGACGTGACGCGAAACATAAACGTGCCGTGGATGTGGTGTTTTAATACTTGAACACGTCACATGGCGAGCGTAATAATTTTTTATAACAGTTTAAGCGTAACTATATGTGAAAGAGATGCGCGTTTCTGCACGACTCAAAAAGATGAAGAACGTATGACGTGACACGAAGATGATGTGACGCGAAACAAAAACGTGCATGAATGTTGTGTTTACCTTTTCTCCCAGATGGTAAAGCTTGATTCTTCCTGCGCCTGATCGATTCTTCCTTGTCCAAATGAACTGATGTTTCTGAACAAACAGTTCAATCTTTGCCTTGAAGCCCATTTCTTTCCACTTGAGCATTTTTCTGCAAATTTTCTCTTCGTTTGTAAGGTCTACAAAGGTGTATTTGGATCGAGGATGAAGCGCAAGGAACGAAAACCCACCTTTGATAATTTCGGCCCGACACGCCATTTTGAAAATCATGCATGCACTCAATGCATGCATTTGGCCTCTATCCCACCCCCCACCCCCCCCCCCCGCCCCCAGATATTTGAACAGAACACAAGGAAGGGGAGGCAGGGAAAACTGCGTGACAAAGGACCTTTCTGTCAGCACGCTTACTGTTTAATGCATGAGTTAATTGCGGTTTGATATCGGAATGGAGTGAGCGAGTGAGTGAGTGAGCCAGTGAGGGAAATAAATAGTCATTTTTAATACCTCATTACCATAAGGTAAAAATGACTTAAAATATCGCGACAATGCTGACCTTGTCCCTTTAAATACTTCGAACAGACGCAACTTTTGGCTGTATCGTCTTAATTTATTAAGCGCTACATAAAAATGACAAGAAAACGTCCTGTTTTAAGTATATGTCGTATCGTGTAGGTAAATGAAAGGGGTACTTTTTTCCAATGAAAGGTATACGAAAGGAAGTGCCTTTTCTGTCAAAATGGTATATACAAGGGTGAAGGTTTGGTTCCTCAGGGCGGAGCCTTTCCGTATAAATTTTTTTGAGTAGCCCCCGGGGTTCGTAAGATACCGTACGTTATTTAAAAAGGCGATTTTGTACGACGTTTAGTTTGGATCGTTTAGTTTTCTTCAAATTGACGAGGGCTTTAGACTTAAAGGGACTGTGTCACGGTTGAGTTAACTTTATTTTACTAAGTTTTGCCAAATACTAGGCTCGATTTCCGCCGCTTTTCGGGAAAACAAAGACCGGACTCGAGAAGGCGGCGGAAATCGAGCCAAGCCAAATACTCTCTAAGAAACTTCTTAACGGTTTGCAAGGAAATTACTTTTATGGATCTAAATGACAACGCCATAGCTTCATTGCAACGAAATATGTCTCCCGGGCGTTATTTTTAAAGTAACAAGCAAACAAGATCAACTTTGAAAACAGTTCAGCCCAACAATTTTTCGAAAACCAATATCGCAATCCGTTTAAATCTTAGTCAATTTTGGCCATCCGCAATTTCTTTTGTATTTGCTGTGTTGTTGAAATGTTCCTTCACTGTTTTAAGAGGTTATTTTTATATTTCAACGAATTTGATGGCCATTTCCGATGCGTAAATTTGGCGTAAAATCTGTGTCACAGTCCCCATTTAACCGAAACGTCTTTCGATTTGGTGTAGCAGAAAGGATTCAATGTTAAACCTCGTCTAAGCACATTCTACACCTCGTAGTCTTAATCTTCGTAGTCATAAATTTACTCACAAGCACTCTCCCTGATTTTTTGCAGCTCCGCTGGAACTTATCATACTGTGTTTTACCCGTCACTGAAGGTAAAGTAAAACCACTCGTCGTCTTTAAAGTAGCTAAGCCTCACTGCTTTTGATTGTTTGATAATCGTTGTTTGATCTTCATTTGACAACCTATTGTGAGGGATGCGGTGGCTTAATGGTTAGAGCGCAGGACACTCGCCAATCCAAGTATCTCCAATTGTCTTTCTTTTTCTTTTAATACTTTCATGTGTTTAATCAATAATGACCTTTTTATGTCTTCACCCTGACTATATCATAAATATAAATGCCCTGTGCTGATTTTCCCGCGCTCTCTTTGCTTGGCAAAAGAGAAACAAACAAACCCTAATTTGGTGAAAATGGCTATGGGCAAAAAGCTCATAGCCCTTTTAATTTTCTATGTAAATTGAACAAATGTATGGCTGCCAGCGAAGGCCCATAGTCACCTCATTACAAGATCAGAATTAACAATGAATGATTTTGCCCAGTAAAGGTGAGGACAACCAAAACGCAGGATTAGGAAAAGAGGGAAGGGCCAAGTGGATGAGGTGGGAAAAAAGAAATTGCAGCTGAATTCCCTCAAAAAAATGGTAGCTGTAAACGTGAAGCGTGTCTTGTTGCAAGCTCGTGAATGCTAGAGAGTGGTACATTATTTAATTGTCTGTGCCCTACCCCGTGACCCTGGTATCGTGACATTATGTCACACAATGCAACAAAACTCTGAAAAATACTTCAATAACCGAATAAACAAATAAACAACTGATCGTATTGAAGACATAAAATTCCTGCTTGTAAACAAAT
>NW_027558359.1:0-11262 GCF_052425735.1 Oculina patagonica
TGGGCACGATGCATCGGTGAACGGACGTGTGTTTTCGAGCTCCGTAACACTCAGTATTTCGCCTGTTTCAGTGGCCCGTTCTCTTAAGTCACTTTCTTTTATTTAAGTTGGTTTTTTGAGGAAGAACAATGGGCCCGAAGAAAAGTCCCAAGAAAGCGGCCGAAAAGAAAAGAGCTAGACCAAGCAGCTCTACAGGTGACGAACTTAATGGCGACGACGAAGGCAGCCTGTACCTTGAACTCTTGGACCTGATAAAAAAGCTACAAGATGAAGACAACGCTAAAACTATCCAGATCAACAACCTCCAAACTAAACTAGACGAAGCGTTGGACGAGATTTCCTCGCTTCGCTCGAAGGTAAATGAGCTTAAAAGCTCGCTCGAGTTCACGCAAAGCCAACAGGACGAAGCCAAAGAAAGGATCGACAAATGTGAAGAAGACCAATGCAGGCAAGAGGACGAACTTGTCCGACAGAGTATATATAGTAGGCGATGGAATCTTATCTTCCATGGTATCCCCGAAACAGAGGGGGAAGATTGTTCGAAGTTAGTCACGCACGCGTTGGTTGCGAATTTGAAACTTGAAGAAAAGAAAGCGAAGTCATTCATGTTCTGTGGCACCCATCGCCTTGGAAGAAAAAAAAACTGGAAACTCCAAGCCAAGGCCAATTATTGCACGCTTTACATGCCGAGCAGACAGGGATTTTACCTGGCGACAGCGCTTTAATCTCAGGGACTCTGCGGTAAAGATTGCGGAAGACCTGCCCCACAACGTACGCGAGATTCGGAGGGATATTTTAATTCCAGCGCTTAAAAAAGCAAGGGAAACCGAAGGCACCAAGGCGGCGATCATTGGCGACCGGCTACTAATCAATGGAAAGAAATACACGTTTGACAAGATTCCTAAGAAATGGCGATCGAATGTTGCTCAACATCAAGACAAGTAGGTACTATACGAACAGTCCTTTACAGGATCATTCCTCACAAACTTGCTAATTTCGTCTCGTATCCTTTGAACATTAGATTATTTTCTTATTTTTGTTGCGGAGTCTCGAATTAGCATATTAATCTTGCTTTCCGCTTTGCGCTTAAAGTTACGATCATTCCGCACGCCCATTACTCTTAAGTTCTGTTTTAATTACTGTAGTAATTATGTTAGTCCTGCGTAAGGTTCAGGTATACGTGTTAATTATCAATGGCTATTGTCCACTTTATTATTTGTTCCTGTATTTGTTCCATAAGAAGGCTTTGGCTGAAATAAGAAAAGTTCAAATAAATCTCGACGTAGGCGATATCTGGCGGGACCGAAATCCGCTCACGACGCGATACACCTGGAGAAGACGCAACCCCGAAATATCTTGCCGTCTTGATTTTTTCCTGATCAGCTGCGGGCTATATGGCAAAGTAACGAATTCTGACATTACTCCTGGATACAAAACTGACCATTCTATGATTACCCTGAGCCTAGGTGTCACTGAAAATCCCAGAGGTCCCGGCTTATGGAAACTGAACACCTCCTTTTAGGAGATGTAGATTTTACACACCGGGTCAAAACAGTTATCTCCCAGACATGTGAAGATTACAAAGATGACAACAATGTCGATGATGCTTTGTTATGGGAGATGATTAAACTTAAGGTAAGAGAAGCTTCAATTTTTTATGGAAAGGAGAAAGCTATTTCCAGACGTAAGGAGGAGGACGATCTGCATGCGAAGGTGGCATACTTGGAGAAAAAAGTTGAAGAACCCATTCCCCCTCAACTGAAAGAAGAACTTAGTCAACAATTGAGTGAGGCAAAAGAAAGCCTAGAAAAAATCTATGAATATAAAACTAAGGGATCCATCTTGCGGTCTAAAACTCGGTGGTACAACGAAGGCGAGAAAAACTCAAGCTACTTCTTTAACTTAGAAAAGCGACATTTTAAACGTAAGGTTCTATGCCAACTTCGCCAAGCTGACAACACAACTTTAACCTCCGATCACGACATCCTTCAAGAATGCGTGAATTTCTATAGTGATTTATATAGTAGTAGAACAATACAAAACAACAAGGAGGACTTGGATTTCTTCCCAAGAGATAATAGTGTGAGACTTGATGAAGACTGCAAAGACTCCTGCGAAGGCCTTCTAAGTGCCAATGAATGCTTGAGTGCCCTTAAGACAATGGAATCAAATAAATCCCCAGGCTCAGACGGTTTCCCAGCAGAGTTTTATAAATTCTTTTGGAATGACATCTCTACTCTTTTCGTGAATGCAATCAACTGTTCCTTCCAAAAGGGGCTATTATCCGTCACCCAGAGGCAAGGTATAGTTTCTCTTTTACCGAAGAAAGACAAAAACCCCATTCTCCTAAAAAATTGGAGGCCAATCACTCTTCTGAATTGTGACTACAAAATTGCAGCTAAGGCGATTGGAAATCGAATTAAACGGGTACTTCCAAAAATTATTGACAATGACCAGAGCGGCTTCCTAAAAGGACGCTCCATCGCTGAAAATATTTTACTAATTGATGGAATAATAAACTTTGCGGATAATACGAATAAACCCGGTCTCCTGATGTTTGTAGACTTCGAAAAGGCGTTTGATTCGATCGAGTGGTCTTTTATAGAACGAGCTCTCATACACTTCGGTTTCGGGCCCTCGCTGGTGAACTGGTTCAGGCTTTTCTACAAAGATGTCTCCAGCGCCATCCAAAACAACGGTTGGGTCTCAGAGCATTTCATCTTAGGTAGAGGGGTCAGGCAAGGCTGCCCGATGTCCCCATACTTGTTCATAATAGCAGCTGAGATACTAGCCAATTTTATAAGAAGGGATAAAGACATAAAGGGGTTTGAAACGAATGAAGTAGAACACAAACTAAGCCAATATGCCGACGATACAACCTTAATACTCGACGGTTCTGAGGGCTCATTTCTTCGTGCAGTTGCAGTCTTGGACGGATTTCACATAATCTCTGGGCTCAAGGTGAATTACGAGAAAACAAAAGTGCTATGGGTGGGTTCAGCAAAAGAAAGAGAACCAATAAAATGTGACAAATCGGAAATTTCCTGGGTGAAAGGAAAAGTATTTGCACTTGGAATTTGGTTTGCAACAGACAGGAAGACAATGCTCCGCTGCAATTACGAGGTAAGGATCAAAAAGATAGAAAGTGTAATTGAATCATGGCAGTTTAGGAGGCTCAGTTTAATCGGAAAAATTACCATCATTAAAAGTCTCCTGGTTTCCCAACTGGTCTATATTTTAACGCCGCTAACCACCTCCGTAGAAGCATTACAAAAAGTCAATAAAATGTTTTTCGATTTTCTCTGGGATGGTAAAGGAGATAAGGTTAAAAGGATATTTATAACCAAAGATTACAAGGAGGGCGGCCTAAAAATGATTGATATAAACAAGTTCAATCAATCTCTCAAAGTCTCCTGGATCCAAAAATACCTGGATCCGACAAATGATGGGAAATGGAAATTTGTTTTCGAGGACAGTCTTAAAAAGCATGGAGGAAGGGATATTTTCACCTGCAATCTTCACAAAGACGACATCCCCACGTTAGGGGTCTGTAACCCCTTCGTCCAAGAGGTACTGGAAGCCTGGGCAGAGTTACATTTTACGGATGTCACTGACATCACTGATGTAAATGTTGGTGACCAGATCATCTGGTACAATTCTCTTATTCGAATAAACGACCGACCCGTTTTCCATAAACATTGGTTCAACCACGGAATTTGCAAAATTTCCCACTTATTGGACGAGAATGGCACCCTGCTTAGGTACGACGAGCTGAGGATTAAGTTCCCCGAGCTAAAATGGTTTGAATCATTTGCCGTTCTTTCAGCTATAAGGTCATTTATAAGGAAGCTACATAATCCTCAGACGCCAGACAATAACATTATGAAAGGAGTATCTTTAGCTGATCTTACCTCTAAGAGTAAGATCAATCATTTTGTGTATACCTCTCTTTTAAAGAGAGAAAAAATCCCACCCATTGGAAGCCAAGTAAAATGGCTGAGAGACCTTCATGTTCAGAACGACTGTGAGGTAGACTGGAAAGTAGCATACACAATTGCTTTTAATTGTACGGCGTCCACCAAATTAAGAACCTTCCATTTTAAATTCTTACATCGGAGGATTGCCACGAATGATTTTCTGCAGAGAATCAATCTTATACCTTCAAATAAATGTTGCTTCTGTGCAAAACAAACAGAGACTATCATCCATCTTTTCTTGAACTGTCCCATAACGCAATGTTTTTGGGAAGATATTAAACAATTTCTCTTTCAAAAGGGCTTTGGGACTGAGTTTGTTCTCACAGATCTCCATTTGATGGGGCTGTTAAGAATCCCGACTAACACAGCCGTTGATCTTGTGCTTCTAATTGCGAGATATCATCTTTACTCCCGGAAATTAGGCGGAGCGCCTCCTTGTTTGTCTGTTTTCTTGAGTAAGTTGAATTCCATTATTCAAATTGAAAAACAAATAGCTTTGCATAGTAATCGTTTGACCGCCTTCACAAACAAGTGGAAGATGTTTCTCTGTTAATCTCCTCTACACTTTTTTCCCTATAAATTATCTCCATGTTTTATCCGTTTGATTTATCCACCAATCTAGTTTCTGTAAACCAAGTGTTGGTTTAGTTTTTTTTTCAAATGTGAAATTTATTTATAGATCCGTCTAGCCATTATGTAGTTTTTTTTTTTTTTTTTTTTTTTTTTTTTTTTTTTTTTTTTTTGAAAAAATTTAATCTAGTCGACTGTTTCCTTTACTAAGTAGTTGCTGTAGCGTCATTGTTATTTGTATATATGCATAGTTTTTCTGCTGTTTTTTTTTTTTTTTCCTTTTTGCACTGTAATTGTGGCATGAGGCATTGTTAGTATCACTGAAAGCATAGCAAAAAACAAAAGAAAAAGAAAAGAAAAAAAAAAAAGAGAGAAATATATATGTAGATTTAAATAAGTAATAAGCAAATACAGTATTGTAAATTAGATAGTATTGTAAGTTTTGTAATGTTAATATGGTAGGTAACACCAGTATTTTATTAGGATATAAGGTATTGTCAGTATTGTTAACAATGTTTTCTTGTACTGTTAGTAACTGTAAGTAATGTAGTTAATGTTAGTATTGTAAGTAATGTTAGTTTTGTTTAAGTAATTTGTGGTATTGTAAGTATTGTTAGTATTGTAAGAAAATTTGTTGTTCTCAATAAAAAAAAAAAAAAAAAAAAAAAAAAAAAAAAAAAAAAAAAAACAATGTCGTTCTGACGTTAAAACCTTGTCATCAAATTTTCCTCGTTTCTCACTCAATTGATAATCGTAGTATGATACGAGCTCAGGTGAGCGACCATCCTCTGCTGTGTCTTGCTTGAACACTTACAAGAGCTCAGTATCGTAAACACCCACTCCAGTTACGACCGCTTTAATTTTCTCAATAACGAGGTTGCCGCTTACGCGACTTTTGACTTTACTTTGTTATTGTATCTCGCTGTACCGCGATTACACGAGAAGAAAATATATTTTGATTTTTTTATGCAAACTAAAAAAATATGATACATAGAATAAATTACTAACAAATAGAGTTTTATAGCTGTTTTAGGCTGCAGTTAATTTGGTTTGAGTTTCACTGTAAATGAAAAACGACTACAAAACTATTTACGGTCACCTCAAATTGACGAGAGATTGAAAGTGAGAAGGTGTAGTTGAATGCTTCATTCCGGGATCAATCAAAGAACTATGAGTAACTCTTTTCAATCAACACTTTCCACACAAAAACAATGATCTTATCCAGTACCAATTCAAGTTTAATTGTTCTCTCAAATTGAATCTATCCAGAATAAATTAGAATCATGCAGCGATTTGATTACTTTTAGTTCTCAGAACTACAGCCCATTTTATTTCCTGTGGTTTTAAAATTAAGTTTCTTGCGACAAAACGGAGCAAGAGGTTAGTTGAAGGGGCCTTATCATGATGCCAACCACTGAAACGAATAAACAGTTCTAATTTGTTTGATTTTCTGTCTTTTCATCCTAAAATTACTATTGTTATAGCCTGAGAAAATTAGGACACATATTGCACCAGATGGTTAATTGTTACCGTTGCCAAACAAACGCAAGTTACCTTGATGCAATAAGAAACAACCTGCAACTAAGGACTTAGAAAACTCGAGAATACTTCCAGAAAATAAAACTGTGAGTACCGTTGCGACAATACAACTAAGAGCTTTATTTCTTTTTAACATTGGAAAGTGTGATACAGATAACGGACGAGCAGACATTGCAACCTTCTATATAGAAGAAAGGGCGTTTAAATGCAAAGCAATAATTATTTTGAACGCTGTAGACATTGCAAATATTCGTAATTTATCAGGCTTAGAAATGCTTGCCCATTGAAACATTGTCCGAAGACTTTGCTTGCATGATGTAAAAAGCGAAAAGTAGTTCAAAAAGGCAGTAATACGCCACCTTACGCTTACTCCTTACCATAGAGAACGTATTACTACAGTTTCAAAGTGAACAAATTTGCATCCATCTGTGTTTCTATTTTTATTGTTATAACAGAAGAATCCCGATTTCTCGAATCCTTGGCTTCAAGAAACTCCCGAATTCTCGAGGCAATTTTCGTTTCCTTTAGAAAGTACAGTAGAATCCCGATTACTAGAACCTTCAGGCGAAACGAAAATTGCTTCGGGAAATCGGGAGGTTCGAGAATTTGGCGGTAAAATCGCGGAGTAGTACTATCCAATTACCCCAGATTTCTCGAATCTCCCGATTTCTCGAAGCAGCTCTCGGTTCCCGTGAAGGTTCTAGATATTGGGATCGACCACATTTTTCCATGGTCTACACTCTTATAGACCATAGAAATGACGGCAGAAAATGTTCAAAACTCAACTGGAACCACGAGCCGTTAGGTGAGTGGTTTCACTGCAAAGTTTTGGACATATTATGGCGTAATTTCTATGGTCTATAAGAGTGTAGACCATGGAAAAATGTGGTCGATTTGTTTTATACCATAACAAACTCGAACAAGTATTTATCAAAAGCGATGCCTGACCGTGAAGGAACTTTGCGGGGGGGACGTAAAGATCCCCGACACGTAAAAACGACAAAAGATGAACAAGAATGCAAAGAATAATAATTTTAATTACCTTTTATTCTCTCGTTGAGTGTGTGCCTATCGCTAGAAGCGAGGAAGATGATTTTTCTTTCTGAAGATCTTGTTAGCTTTCGTTCACTGAACGTCGACAGTTCGCTGAGTCCGCTGCCGGTTCGCTAGCACTGTTCTTCTCAGTTAGACAAACAATTCAAAAGCCTGGTAAGTTTTCTTTCGACTGATCACCTTAGTAGAAGTCAAATCTATATCCTGAATTCCGAAAAATAATGCGTATTTGACTCAAACAAAACAAGATGAAATTCGCTTTCATTCATGGAAACCAAACTTACACATTTCTAGCCCGCGCGTGTGCGTGGCGTGATCTGACGTCACTTTCATGGTCTATTCTCTCATCGACCATAACTTTGGACCAGTCAGCGCGCGATAATTCTCTCGGTTATGGTATAATACGATATTTTTTTGAACTTTGAGTGGGTGTTTGCGCTCTTCAGGGCTAACTTAAACTGAAAATTAATTTAAGCAAAGCTCGTCTTAGGCCTACTCTGGGACCTAAAGTCGCCTTAAGTCGCACAAAATCGCCTAAAGTCGCCTTAAGTCGTCTAAAGTCGCCTTAAATCGCCTCAAGTCGCCTTAAATTATGCAATCATATAAAAGCTTTGACACCGTCAAATGGTCCTAGCATGACTAACCTTAATATTTTTTATATAAATGTAAACTCCACGCCAGTGCTATGGGTTGGGGGAGGCGTGGTGCCTAATGGTTACCCTGCTGGACTCAGACTGGGTCAAAAAGTCTGGGTTCGTGCCCTGGCTGGGGCAATTGGGTTGTGTTCCTGGGAAAGACGGCTGAATAAAATGTTATTGGTGAAGGAATAACGTAGCATGTGAACACTGAGGCTCCCTGGTGGGGTTTAGAAAAAAATAATTATTTGCAGAGTGAGCCGAGTGGTTTGGGTATGAAGATCTTGCCGAGGTGTGCTCGTCTTTGTACCTTTTTTTCATTCTATACCCCAACAGGGAGCCTGTTTACAAGCTTGGAGTACCGGTAACCATGTAATGGACTAGAATTCTATTCAGTGGAAAAGTAAAAACCTATAAAACTCTTAGCTGTTTTGAGCTACAGCAGGTATGGGACTCTGACCCAATGCGGTTTGTGTCCTGAGCATCATAGCATTTCAGTGGCTCATAAATCGGCTAAACTCACTTTTCTATAGCATGAAGTGACTAGGAGAATTGCTACACCTCCTGGATGCAATGCTAATCCGTTACAGTATATTATTATATTGTCAAGCATTTTCTCAGGTTGACCGAACAGTTTGTTGTTAGTCATAAACTCCAGGGTGAAGAGAAGGCACTGTGAAAGTAACTTGTCTCCCGAGTACCAAACCACAACCCAAGCCAAGCCATTACTAGAGCCTGGACCTGTCCATTCAGAGACCAACAAATCAATCACATAAAGACCAACATGTGCCCTACTTTTTTCTAGCAATATTCTAACATTTGCTAAAAATCACATTCACAGGCCCTGTTAACCGGAAGAGCTGAACGTTGGGTAACCCGAACACTTGCACATTTATTCTTTTTGCGAACAATGTGTTTACAATAAAGCTAGAGTAACCCTGGCAAATTGAAGTCAAATCTTATCAAAGACAACATCTAGAGAGCTTAATGCACAATGAACTAAAATCAGTATAAATGAAAGCATTCAGGTTTCGGTCATTAAGTACATTGTACTTACGGCACATTATTCGGATGATTTTCGTAATATTTCTTGCTGGTAGCCACTTGAAATCGATTGTGGTTTGCTTTGCTTCCTCGTTCTGTGCAAGTCGCCATATTTGATTCAACTGTGGGGGGTCTGGGTGCCAATGCCCGCGAGCCCACGTAAACAGTGGATTTTCGCGGAAGGCCATTAAATCCAAAATGGTGGAAAACAAAGAGAAAGCTATTTCTCACTTTTTTTTCAAATTTATGGGACGACGAACTTCGGTCTTCCCCTTCTGAATATTAACTCAACGAGGGTCCATAATAGTGGCCGTGTGTTTTTCTCGACTGATGGCTAGTTTTAAAACGACAATTCTGAGCTTGTGGTAGTGTTCGGAAATAGAAATCAACAAGACCTGCATGATCCTCATGGTGAACTGCATATGTCGCCTCTGAACTGAAGGTATTTTCAAATTAAAATATCAAAATCAATTTCTTTAAAACAGTCGCCTTTTATTATATTGTGCCCATGGCCAAGGGATTTATCGAAAGCTTCATATCAATTCATTTTCATTTTATATACACTCAGTTCAGTTCCTGTTTAAAAAAGGATTCTTTTTCTAAACCATGATTAAATCAACCATGATTAAAGTATGATACAAATATCCCATGTGAATATTAACTTAATTTTCGATTTGTATATTATAACTAGACACAACTTGGTGTCAAAGCGCCTTGTTGTTGTTTCTTCTGATGATGATAATGCGATTATAACTGTTTGATTATTATTGTGAGAATCAGTATCTGTTGGATTTACAGTGTAGGACCAGATTACATGAGCCGGGCTGGCCTGGTTAGCCGGGCTGGCTCGGTTTGCTGAGATGACTTCCAACCCGGTATTACATTAGCCGTGCCAGCCCGGGATGGACTAGATTTGGCACGAACGACGGTTTAAATTAAGCACCAATATAATAATAATAATAATAAAAAAACTTTATTTAAACTCGAATTTAGAGTAGCTTGACAAGCTAATATTTCCGAGAACGAAAAATAGATAACGAAAAATTAAAATAAAAATTACTATTTACATATTTAAAATTGACTTATATTAACTAATTATAAAAATTGTCATTTACATGCTTCATGAATTGGCTTTGCAGATGTGCCTTTTAAAGTCAGATAAGTTACATAGCCTTATAAAATTAGGTAGAGAATTCCATTATTTTGTTGCCAGGTAAGTAAAGGAGTGGAGACCAAAAGTTGTAGTTCTAGGTTTGGGCATTTCCAGTATATAGTTTCCACGCAGGTTGTATGAAGTAGAACGGAACGAGAACATGTTTCTCATATAGGCTGGATAGTCATTGAAAATGATTTTGGCGCGAAGATTGAGTTGGATGATGTTGATGACCTTTTTCAGCAATTTGGTGTTTTATTTTCTACAGTTATGCAGCTACATGAGTTGTTCTGCCTCTACATCCTATTTAGAAAGAAGAATATTGATTTTTGCGGTCGGCAGTGTGCTTGAAAGATCACCTAAAGTCGCCTAAAGTCGCCATGTTCTTTCTGACAATTTTGCCTAAGTCGCCTAAAGTCGCCTTAAATCACCTTAAGTCGCTTAAAGACACGGCGTCTCGTGTCTTTAAATCGTCTTAAGTCCCTTTAAGACAAGGCCTACTCTGGGACCTAAAGATAGATTGGTTAGAAGAAAAATAACCAATCAAAACGTTAATTGACAAAAATGGATGGCTACTTTTTTCGTGTATGAACCAATAATGTTGAAGAATACAAACAATGGTGCTACAACAGAATTTGAAAACTCAACGACGTCTCGTGAAACTTTGTTATTTTCTGATTGTTTGGCATCGATCCTAAATTTTAAACGGTTTTTTACCGGTTAATACGGTTTGGAGGTCACAAACGAGTTTTCAAGGTATATTGTTCGAGTAAAAGTATTAATTATGCTAATTTTTCGCCAAGGATTGAATCTATAGTGTGTATACAGTATAATGGAGGCGACAGGTAAAAGAGGCTTTTATTTGCCTTTACTTAGTTACAAAACAGCAAAAATCAAAATGGCAAGTTACTCTGCTGACCAGGCAATTCTTTTAGCCAGTTGCTGAATAATTGCAATTATTAAAAACTAGCAATGGTATATTGCAATTCCTGAGTTTAGATTGGTTAAAAGGCAATGGTATATGAGCTCATATACCATTGACCACAAATATGGTATTGCAGTTCTTTGGGCGTTTTGAATAAAACAATTATTCCACTCGCGCTTGTTGGATATGAGATCGTTATAGCCAACGAGGCGCGTAGCGCCGAGTTGGCTATCTACCATCTCATATCTACCATCTCATATCGTGGAATAATTATTAAATATATATATATATATATATATATATATATATATATATATATATATATATATATATATATATATATATATATATATATATATATATATA
>NW_027558360.1:0-11239 GCF_052425735.1 Oculina patagonica
CAGATTCTGAATTTTTTCGAGAATCGTCCGACAGAAAAGGAATTTCAATTTTATTTTTATTTGCCCCAAATAAACCTTTTAGTAAACTATTTTCGAAAATGACAATAAACGGTTCAGTTTCCTTTAACTTTTTTTAAAATTAAGAAAAGTTAAAAATTCGAAAAACAAATCCACCGTGGCGACCATTTTGGATGAAATTTAAGGTGTTTTCACGACACTCGTGTATACATACCAAACAACTACTCAGTATACCCTTTACACAGCTGTTTAGGTATCTCTTGAAGTTTATTTTCAGATATAGTTTGTTTGAAAATATCACGTTTAAGAAAAGTTACGATCTTCGACAACCGACCCATTTCTAGAACATAAACGACAGGGCGAATATTAGCTAACTTCAAGATTGTCAAAAGCGGTCTGGTATATTGTTTTGGAGTTAAAAAACAACACCAAATTGAAGCTAAACCTTTCTTCTCTCTGTCTGAAAAATATTACTGGTGGCCCGTAAAAACTGTTCCGCTGAGAGAATTAACCATAAAGGCTGTTCTTCGCTCTGACTCTCTCTATTTATAGTAACTATTTGTGAATTTGTCCCGAAATATAATTCTTCCTAGCGGCTTTTGTGCCGTAAAGATCCCGATTAATGCCACGAAAGAACTTGAACGTTTAAACAGGTTTTAAAATTCAGTGTGCATCGGTCTTGGTAGTTGCCCTAGCATGAAAGAACAGCTTTCGTTGCGGGATTAGTAATTAGGAAGATGTACGTTTCGGTCTCGACATTCTGTCTGGATGTGAACGGCGTGGTATAAATTAAATTAAAGGCAAATCACGCTTCTCGTAGATAGAACAAAATAAAACATAATCCAACCCAATTTACTTAAAACATGTTCATGCTACAAAATCCTTACTTGTGAGAGCGTGATATGATGGATAAATTTATAGAAAAGAGCCACAACTAATCATGAAACAGGAAATATTATCTGTTTGTTTATTTCCGCTTCAAGTCCTTCAATAACTTGAGAATTAGTTAAGGCATTTGATACTGCGAAGCCGTCCTGCTTTCTTTTCACATCGGTCAAAAGAATGATCATTTATGCTAAAAAAAAAGTTGAATCGATCGATTTTATATGAAGAAAAAGAAAGTGACAAAATCCTTCGATACAACGATTTTCCGTAAACATGTTCATCACGCAAAATTTGTCATTCACAAACATCGTCTTCATTTCCTCGACTTTAATTTAAATACTTCATTTTCGGGCAGATGATTATAAAACTTTAACACGTACCTTAATTCTTCCGCAGTGTATAAAATGAAAAGGACCCGCTTCTCGCCGATTATTAATTAGAGAGAAGGGACTTTTACACCTAAAAGTTTTTTGTGTTGCGTGACAAAAACGCCAAAATACATGCATAGTTAATTAGATTCAGGAAAACAGTACGCAATGTTTTTACGCTGTGGTCACATTTCGCAGAATTTTTACTCTTTTTTGTGATCTACTTGTGAATGTTTTTTAACAACAAATACTTTTCGATATTATTTCTCGCCATTATGGCGTGCTGTAGCTATTCGGAATTGGTGAGTGGGGATTGTGGATCAAGCCTTGATAACCCAACTAACATCAAATGTGTTACTTTACGCGAGTGCACGAAGGAAGTACAGTCACCTAGTTTTTTGCAAAGTTAGCGACGACAGCGAGATTGATACTGAATGGAAGTTATTGCTTGCAAGAGCAGGTAATGTGCAAAATTCGATGTATAATGAGACTCATTTTTACAATATTTCACACTAACAATAATTCCGCCGGCAACAACAAGGAAATAATACCAAGTTTGTTGTTGTTTAGGTGTATTTGAAGTTGATGAATCTCACCTAGCAATGAACATATGCCCTCGTCATCGGGACTTGTTTGGTGTGCGCTGGAGGTCTTCTAAGACAAACTGCACCATACCAGATGAAATAGCTTCCCACAAATCAAAAGCGAAAGGCCTTTGTGGTTTACAGAGAAAGCAGTCACAATTTGTCTACCACAGAACCCAAAAGCTTATTCCAGTAGGGTCCAGTGAGTACCATGATGTTTTAAAGAAAACCATATATACGTACTAATTCAGTGGTGTTGTTTTAAAGTTAACCATATACACGTGCTAATTCAGTGGTTCAGTTGACCTGTTGACGGTTTAATTAAAATCCGGACAACAGACGATACAGCGCCTGATCATTGTAGTCCAGTCTTAACTCCTGTCACCCTGGCAATGTTATTATCACACCAATAGGAGAATTTAAATATCCGTTATATATCTAAAATTGTTTTTGTAATTTATTAGAAATTTGCAAGCGATGTAAAGAGCATCTCACAGGAAGTTTGAGCATTGACGCAAGCTTTCAAAGTTTTCACGATCAGCCAGAGCTAGTGACACCAAATGTGATAGAGGAGCCCACTCCAAAGTCTTTAACAATTAAGGTAAGAATTTGAACAAACGGAATAATCATGCCTAACAGAATGATAGTTGTTATCTTAAGGCCATTTTCAGTGACACATTAATATATCAACCATGATAATAAAAGAGGAGCTTAACGCGGTTTTCTTTCTTTGCAGGCACGTAAAGAAGTCTCAAGCTCGTCATCTGATGAATTAACCGAAGGCATCAGGGGCATTAAAATTACTGACGAGAGCTACTTACTTTCCTCTGATGCTGGAAGCGAGGTGTCATCAACAACCGATGCGAGTGGGGCCTCTTCTGACGATTGCGCTCGCCGTCAGAAATTAAACGTGTTCTTAGAGGAGTGTGGAATCCAACCACTTGGAAGGGCGTGGCTTGCATGGCGTGAAATTAGCGAGAGAACAAAAGAGAGATATCTGAAGCAATAAATAAATAATAATAACGAATTTTTAAACAGGATGACCCTTCAGTACATGAGTACTGTTATCAAAGGGGTCCTGTAAAAAGACAAATATATAACAATATAAAAATAAATACATCATATAAAAGGATAAAAAGTTAAAAATCTATTAAATTATGCTTACCTAACCTATAAAAGTAATTCGTTTAAAGACTGCCTAAATAAAACCCTACTGCTAGTTTGCCTAGTTTTTAAAGGTAAAGAATTAAAAATATTTGCACCAGAGAAATAAAAACTTTTTCGTGCAAATTCAAGTTTCACTTTAGGTAGAACAACAGTGGCTCTACAGTTCCTCGTATCACGAGAGCAGACATCAGAGATCGTGTCCTCAGTGCTTAGGGTAATTTCTTCAGAAAACTCCCCTGATCTGTGGAAAGAACTGCAATCTTCATGCATTGTGAACGATATGCTGGGCATAAGTCAAACAACTCTTCCCTCCGAGGTGGCCTACTTGGAAGCTCTTGCGGAGGCGTACAAATTGGCGAAGAGCTGGGATACCCGCCGACAAGTATTATCTACCATGGCTGGTGTGGCAAGTTTTAAGTCTATTTCAGAATATATCCCAGGGCTCACACGATACCGTTTTACTATGGCTAACCTGCATGGCCTTCAGCATGGCCGGGGCGCCCAAGTCCCAAAGAAGAGCACTCCACATTTTCGAATAGACAGACAGCAGCTTGACCACTTTCTAAGTTTCATCACGAGCCCACATTTAATTCAGGATCTGCCTTTTGGGGAGAAGCACTTACAGCTGTCGAATGGGAAAGTGCTAACAGTGCCGAACGTAATCCGCACTATGATTCCCAATCGAATTGTGTTGCAGTATAAGCGTTTTTGCGCCGAAAGCAATTTCAAGCCATTTAGCGATAGCACTATGCTTCGAGTGTTATCCGAGTGCAGTGCATCAGTGCGAAAGTCGCTACAGGGTCTCGATTATTTAGCAGCTGATGGTTCACGCGCCTTTGATACCCTGGCAGAGATAATAGAGGTAGTCTCCTCCAAAGCAGATGGGGGCAAAAAGTGGGCAGATGAGATGCAAGAGACTCTAAAAGAAGGAAAATTTTATTTGAAAGGAGATTATAAGGTAAGGTTTGGCCTAGTCAGTTCCGGACTCTTTCTAGTAAGGGCGAGCGAAAAAGCGAACTTTTCCCAACCTCGCATCTTCGCTCACCACCAACTTTCGATAGCTTGGAATAGACTATTTTCCAGGTAAATACACATCTCATACATATATGTTTGGATTTATCAAAACCAGGTCAAGGAAATTTTCACCGTTTTAAGTGCAAATCGCTGTAAACGCGTTTTTTCTCGCCAGAATCTCCAAACTCGATGATATAAAAACTAAAGGGAATGTCAGTCTTTTTTTCTCTTCTCCTCTCTCTTCTCTACCTTTCAGCGCTGTATTTCTTTTTTCCCTTTCCTGTTGCGTTTGAAGCCAATTCCCGCAGTAACGTACTTTTTCAAGAATACTGACGTCAGACATATATATATCCATTGTTTGACTGTAGGTTCATGTTAATGATCAGTCACATGTGGCAGACCATTGTACTGTGTTCGCTTTGAGTGACAAATCTGATGCAGACTTCAGAAAGGAGTGTGACCACAGTCACGACGAGGTATGTGACCAATGTGAGGCCCTCAGTGCTGCAATAGAAGATATCAAGAAAGTTGTTCAGAATGCTGCTTTTGATTCAATTGACGACAAAGAGGAGTATTTATACCTGTGTCACACCGCTGCGCATGCAATACAAGCGTGGAAATGCCACCAGTTAAGATCCGTCCGTCAAGACCAGGCTCGCCTAGATGTAATTGAAAGTTTAAATGAAGAAAGAGTGTTTATAGTGAGTGATTGGGCGATGAAATTTCTTCCACAAATGTTTCGAGAATCCCAGCAAGATTGGTTTGGTAAAAGGGGGATATGTTGGCATATCTCTGTTGTGTTTCGTCGCCTAAGTGGTGTTCTACAGTCACAAGCGTTTGTTCATGTAATCCAATCTTGTTTACAAGAAAGCCACGCTGCTGTGGTGATAATGCAGCACGTTCTGCAAACGCTGAAAAGTGAACACCCAGAGGTAACCCAGGCATTCTTCCGCCAAGATAATGCCGGGTGTTACCACTGCTCCAACACAGTCTCGTCTCTAGCACAAATGGAAAGGGTGGTTGGCATCAAAGTTATAGGCGTGGATTTCAGCGATCCTCAGGGTGGCAAGGGGCCAGCTGACAGGCTTGCTGCCACCTGCAAATGCCTCATCAGAATTCATATTAACGAGGGTCACAATGTAACAACCGCACAAGAAATGAAAGAAGCTTTGCTCTCACATGGAGAAATTGCAGGCGTAAGAGTAGCTGTAATACCTTGTATAGAGGAGCCCTCGGTGCTGGAGCAGAAGATACCTGGGATAAACAAGCTTAACAATTTTGCATTCACTGACGATGGGCTCCTGGTCTATCGCGCTTACGACATTGGGCCAGGCAAAAGCCTCAGTTTGCACACCGACTCAGGTAAATGGTTTACATAGTTCGTATTATTATTTAAAGAACAAGGACGGCAGCAATCATTTTACATTTATTCTGTAACAAATTAGATACACATTTACGGCACTGTGGACAGTCGTTTTTCACCCTTGCGTAAACACGTGTTCTTACGCAGGGACCGCGCAAGAAAAATTTGAGTGGGGGGGGGGGGGGATGGCTGAAGGTCGAACCCTGGAGTGACTCAACTTAGGGGAGTCGGTTGGAGGACAGGGGCATGCTCCCCCGGGAAAAAAAATAAAAAAATAACGCTACTCACTGACCTTCAGGGTCAGCATTAACTTTTTTTTATGTTAGTAACTGCTGTTACTTTCGTCCTTCACAAACTAAATCAATAATATGGCTTCCAGAAACAAAATATTTTCAGTGATTTTTCGTTTGTTTTTTATTCATTATATTTTTTTTCTGTTACTGTAAAAAAGTGGGGGGGGGAAGCCCCCTAGCCCCTCCCTTTGAGCGGTCCCTGTTACGTTTGCTCTTCTTTGTTGACAGGCGCTGTTACATCCATCTCCACTCCATTTTCTGCTGGTGACTTCAAAGAAGTGGCGCAGAAGCCAGTTAATACGCAAACCCATTGCTCTACATCTGAGGCGGCCGAAAATGTCCAGGAGTCAGATTCAGAAGGATCTGGAGAAGCTGCTGTGTTTTCCTGCCCGCAAGAGGAGTGTGTTCGCGTTTTTCAGCGACTTTCCTCGCTTGAAAAACATCTTTCACTTGAATCTTGCACCAAAACACTGGAGAGACAGTCTTTATCAGACATCGCTAAGATAACGTATGCTTCTCTGCTGCAAGAAGGCGCGGCACCAATTCCAAGTACGTGTCCCACGTCTACTGAACACCGCGTTGTTTCCTCGTCTATTCATTCAGAAGGTTGGGCCCTTAGAGCCCCCCAAAAATCCTACAGATTTAATACAAAACAGAAGGAATATTTGGAGGCCAAGTTCAATGTTGGTCAAGTTACTGGAAGAAAAGTGAATCCCGATGTTGTCGCTAAAGACATGCGACGCGCAAGAGACGAGGGCGGAGAGAAACTTTTTTCTAGTTCCGAATTCCTAACGGTCCAACAAGTCACTTCGTTCTTTTCCCGTCTTTATGCAAAAAGGCGACAGCAATTAGCCACTGAAGAGCAACAGAAGAGGAAAACTTTTGTACGGCAAGAGAATCTGTTCTGTCGTCCTTAGATCTGCAACATCCGATAACATATGACCAATTCAACATTTGTGCATTGGTCCGGGAGAGCAAGCTCAATAAGTTAAAAGTTGCTATGCTTCAAGTAATTTGCGAAGCTCTCAATTTGGAAACACCTGTACCAGCCGTCAAGAGAAAAGCTCCTTACACAGCTTTGCTGGTTGATGCCGTAAGCAAGTGTTCCTGTAGCGACACTGGTTGAGTTGACGTCATCCATGTCATGATTGTTATCATAATAGTCGTCCCTAGAAATTAACTGTTTTGTTGTGTTATATGACACTGTGTCATCTGACAAGATTTAGTAGAATACGTGTTTGCATATTATGAGGCCCGAAGTATTACTTTTTCAAACCTATTTTATACCCCACCTGTTTCTCCACTGATCTGCCTATTTTTATGCCTTTTTTATCGAGAAGGTGGTGGTGAGAGTGGAGGGTGATCGCATTTTGTATGAATTTTACCAACTGGTGCACCCTCTCATTGGGAGATTAAAATGTAATTTAGATTCCAATCGCTTTTCCCCGCCGCACCTCCCCTGAGGGAAGTTTGTAGGGTGATCAGACGCAAGGGAAATTACCGTGACTGGGGCTGTGTCACGTAATTGCATTCCGTGAGTTTGCGCGCGAACAAACGGTTGGTAACAATATCACACACCAGGTGCTGTTTATAGAAATGTTATATAGTGCAGAATCGTTTCACTTGTTAAAACGTCGAGTTTGGAGACATTTCTGCCGCCCAGTTGATCATTTCTAGCGGTTGTTTAGTTTGGTTGGTTAGGAACATTGTAGACATTTATGTAAGTATATTGTGTGTACATTTAAGAAGTAATATTTATAATTTATGATCACAAACAAGCCGCAGTTTCGTTACTATTTATGTTAACACCGAGGTTATCTTTGCAACTATCGTGATGGTTAATTCAGTTATTTTTAAACAGCAAAGGTTCAGGACGAGACAAATGCAAATATTAGCCGTCACGAAACTGGAAGTTTTAAATTCGTTTGAGTCACTTCCAGTAGGGTAAGCAATGTTCAAATAAATACGTTCCCCCTTAAAGAAAATAATGTTAAACATTAATAGATTTAAGCACATAAAAGGTGATTTTAACATCACACAACCGTAGTTTTGCACAATAAGACAACCTGAACTATCATTGAAGGGACGCAAATGTTTACTTTTCTCTTTTCCTTCTGTAAACACGCCGACGGTTTGATTTATTCCCGGGTAGTTTTTCTGTGATTTAATTAAGATAAAGAAATACTTACGCTCCCATCATTAAGGACTTTATACCATGAACATGTTTTAAGTAAATTGGGTTGGATTATGTTTTATTTTGTTCTATCTATGAGAAGCGTGATTTGCCTTTAATTTAATTTATACCACGCCGTTCACATCCAGACAGAATGTCGAGACCGAAACGTACATCTTCCTAATTACTAATCCCGCAACGAAAGCTGTTCTTTCATGCTAGGGCAACTACCAAGACCGATGCACACTGAATTTTAAAACCTGTTTAAACGTTCAAGTTCTTTCGTGGCATTAATCGGGATCTTTACGGTACAAAAGCCGCTAGGAAGAATTATATTTCGGGACAAATTCACAAATAGTTACTATAAAAAGAGAGAGTCAGAGCGAAAAACAGCCTTTATGGTTAATTCTCTCAGCGGAACAGTTTTTACGGGCCACCAGTAATATTTTTCAGACAGAGAGAAGAAAGGTTTAGCTTCAATTTGGTGTTGTTTTTTAACTCCAAAACAATATACCAGACCGCTTTTGACATCTTGAAGTTAGCTAATATTCGCCCTGTCGTTTATGTTCTAGAAATGGGTCGGTTGTCGAAGATCGTAACTTTTCTTAAACGTGATATTTTCAAACAAACTATATCTGAAAATAAACTTCAAGAGATACCTAAACAGCTGTGTAAAGGGTATACTGAGTAGTTGTTTGGTATGTATACACGAGTGTCGTGAAAACACCTTAAATTTCATCCAAAATGGTCGCCACGGTGGATGTGCTTTTCGAATTTTTAACTTTTCTTAATTTTAAAAAAAGTGAAAGGAAACTGAACCGTTTGATGTCATTTTCGAAAATAGTTTAAGAAAAGGTTTATTTGGGGCAAATAAAAAATAAAATTGAAATTCCCTTTCTGTCGGACGATTCTCGAAAAATTCAGAATCTGTCTCTTAAGATTGTTAGAGATCTTTTACATTTTTAAGGTTAGTATAGGTCTCTAACACCTTTAAAGTGACGAAAGACGTTATAACTAAACTTTTAAAGTGAAAAAATGTTCTTTGTACTCTACAGGTCATGAAGACTACATAATTAATTTTGAAAACGTTCTATAAGTGAATTGTTGAAAACGGATCGCCTCACGTTAAGTGAATTAGTCGATTTCATTTTTTCCAGAAAGAGTGCATTGAATCATTAAAAGGTGAAATAACTGTCGCGGGGTGACGAATAAACACGATGGCTGGTTCGTTAACTCAACACAAACTTTACTCAAACACTCGAGATTTTCATTTTTAGTACAGTCACAACACAGCTCGATCGAAAATCCTCTCATCTCAACAACATCTGACAACGGAAGTTCGGGAAACGGGAGGCACAACAACAGGGGTGAGAAAAGTGCTCTGGGACCAAATTATGATGTTCCCGCAACTTTCGAAGCGAACAAGAGACTATCAATTCACCTCCGAGCAAGCAGTTTTTCGAAGGTGTGGTACCGGGCCATCTTTTCCTGCAAACATTTAACAGCGAGCTCTAATAGTATTCCAAGTATATATAAGGGAGCTTAAGCAACCACGACAGTGATGCCATGCATATGGAAAAGAATCTTACGGGCTAGCTAGATGCATTAAGTGTTTGTAAAGGATCAGATCTATCTTGGCTGAAAATTTCAACCAATGGTTCAAACGCGAAAAATTAGTCGTCGTAACGAATTTGGTGATTTTGCGTTACTTTTTAGCACTGAACTGCAAAGGAATGTATCACAATTTACAACACTCTTGCGGCTCCCGATTTAAAGAAACAACGTAAAAAAAAATTTAACTGATATATAAAAACTGTACGAACTGTTTACTAACCGCCAATGTGTCGCTGATTTTTTTAAACTCAGCTAGCTCAGAGAGAGAGGAACTGCCGGCATGCTACCGCCCAAAAGGACTTCTTTGAAAGTTTGTGATCATCATTCGCAATTCCTTCAAGTGTTTTTTTTTTCTGAGAAAGTCGAAAGATAGGTGTCGGCCGATTTGCTTCATACTAACACCATATATAGGTTTGGTGGACTTATGGATAAATATGCTAAGTGCACTGGCCCAGCGGTTTTCGCCCTCTCAGGTCTTAGATTTTCCGCTATTTGTTTTCCTAAAATTTAAAAGCAGGTAGAAACTTAAGTACAAAACGAACGAAGTTCGTATTCTCTGTGTATCATAAAAATACATAGAACTGCCTGTTTAAATCTAGAAATGTGCAAAGTAAGCAAAGGTTAGCCCAAACAGTTCAGTTTTTTAATTCCAATATTTCTTATCTTCGAATGAGAAAGAAACTACCCATTTTCGAGTTCCCGTGGAACACCAAACTTAAACGTTAAAAATTATGGGATGCCACAGACAAATAGTCTTACCCTTCTCTATCAAAAACAGCAATAATATTTTTGGACCATTAAAACAGTAACATGCTAGAATTCTTCGATGTTGTCCATGTACGCTATCTTCGACAACACACTGAGAAAAAGTCATCGTTTTTTTAAGCCGCTCTTCGGGTCCACTTTTAGTTTGACCGCCGTTTAATGGATGATGTTGTAAGCTGCTTTACTGTCTATTGCTTGAGAAGAAATTTTAGAAAACACGATCTAAACAAAGCGACGCCATCTTAAAATTGACGACTCGCAAGGGACTGGGAGCTAGACCTTCCTAAGAAGGAAAAGGAACAGAGACCGGACTTGACTTCAACAACCATTGCCCGACATTTGATAGTGGACTGCGAGATTATGTGGTGTTTTTATTAACCACTCTCAAAGATATGGTCAACTGCTTTTTTTGCTTTTCTTGTGCAAATGCGCTAAATGTTCAAATTTGTTAAATGTGTGTCCTATTCAAAACGAAATTTACCACTTGCATCCTTGGTGACGCTGTTTGTTTGTCACCTTTGCTGAACATATCTTAGTCACATAGCTATGAACGGTAGTTAGAAGTTTTGACGTGCTGCAGTTATCTGCAGTGTGGTAAACACCTAAACGCTTTGTTTGTTTTCTGATCTACCGCCCTGTTTAACATAAAATGGTTGCTTGCTCTTGTGTGCATTGTTCTTCCGGCGACGTGAAATGAATGATTCCTGTGCCTTTTTTGCCCACTCTTCTTTTGTAGTCAGTTACACAGGAGCCCAAAATGTGATACCCACGGGCATTTTTGTCTGATTTTTGGCAACATAGCTATTTTTACTGACTCGAGAAGATGATGTTTCGGGTCATTTAATTATAACGTCATTGTCCAAAAAAGAATTTCTGCCGGCCTTCAGCGATTTTAAGTTTAATAGACCCAGAAATGGTTTCAACAGTCCAGAATAATGTCCACTGTTGGAAACGTACTACAAAACAATAGCGTGACGTAACAACATGGTGGTTGG